>NC_092773.1:11233465-11533465 GCF_047496795.1 Chiloscyllium punctatum
TAAATTTGGAAGCTATTGTTTGGAACACTTTCCAAATGGCTATGATGTATTAATTTGTTCTTTGTGATTGGGATGGTGATGGGAAGAATGTTGCCCAGAACATCCTCTGCTCTTTGTATAATTCCATGGGATTGTTAACATCCATGAGTGTTGCATTACGTTGTAAGAACCTGAAAGGATTAATGCTGAGCACTATTTATTGTAATAATGTCATATAGGTTTAGTGGGGAAACAGCTTAGGGTCTTGAAGGAGTAAGACAACCCATCTGGGTCTTCTGCATAGCCTCTGTAGTGCAGTAAACAGGCAGTTCCTGGGTTGTGACCAGGTTCTATTGTTGAGTCATTTGCAAGTTAATTTGAAGTCAGGACCAAATACAATGTAAGACAGTACAAAGTCGCCATTCTTCAGTCCAGGGAATATTTATCTGTCAGATTTTTAACTTTACACCCCAGAATGGGATTGCATTTTTAAGTAGGAACTGTAGCAAATTGAACATTCGCAAATTGCGGACGATCTGTTTATCTGCACAGAGTTGCTGTGGTGCAATAAACAACATCTTATGTCAGACAAGAACCTTTGTGTTTGATTATCAAGTTGTCTTCCTCTGCCATAGTCAACCAAGCAGGCCCTGTAAATCCTGACCCGGAAAGAGCATGGGGGCAGTAAATCTATCGAATAGTAAGCAACAGTACAAAGAGCTCATACTACATGAGCAATGGTATGGAATGTTCATACAACAACCTGATTCCATTCCAGGCAAACTGAGTCTGTCACCTCCCCTTGAGTGCAATATAGAGTCAAAGAGTCATAGAGATGGACAACATGGAAACAGACCCTTCGGTCCAACTCGTCCATGCTGACCATATATCGCACCCCAATCTAGTCCCACCAGCCAGCACCCGGCCCATATCCCTCCAAACCCTTCCTATTCATATACCCATCCAAATGTCTCTTAAATGGTGCAATTGTACCAGCCTCCTCTGGCAGCTCATTCCACACACGCACCACCCTCTGCGTGAAAACTTTGCCCTGTAGGTCTCTTTTAATCTTTCCCTTCTCACCTTAAACCAATGCCCTCTAGATCTGGACTCCCCGACCCCAGGGAAAAGACTTTGCCTATTTATCCTATCCATGCCCCTCATGATTTTATAAACCTCTATAAGGTCACCCCTCAGCCTCCGACGCTCCAAGGAAAACAGCCCCAGCCTATTCAGCCCCTCCCTGTAGCTAAAATCCTCTAACCTTGGCAACATCCTTGTAAATCTTTTCTGAACCCTTTCAAGTTTCACAATATCCTTCCTATAGGAGGGAGACTAGAATTGCATGCAATATTCCAACAACGGCCGAACCAATGTCCTGTGCAGCCTCAACATGACCTCCCAAGTCCTGTGCACAATACTCTGACCAGTAAAGGAAAGCATACCTAATGCCTTCTTCATTATCCTATCCACCTGTGACTCTACTTTCAAGGAGCCACGAAAATGCTCTTCAAGGTCTCTTTGTTCAGCAACATTCCCTAGGACCTGACCATTAAGTGTATAAGTCCTGCTAAGATTTGCTTTCCCAAAATGCAGCACCTCACATTATCTGAATTAAACTCCATCTGCCACTTCTCAACCCATTGGCCTATCTGATCAAGATCCCATTGTAATCTGAGGTAACCTTCTTTGCTGTCCACTACACCTCCAATTTTGGTGTCATCTGCAAACTTCACATCCAAATCATTTATATAAATGACAAAACGTAATAGACCCAGCACCGATCCTTGTGGCACTCCAATGGTTAAAGACTTTCAGTCCAAAAACCAACCCTCCACCACCACCCTCTACCTTTTGAGCCAATTCTGTATCTAAATGGCTAGTTCTTCTGTATTCCATGAGATCTAACCTTGCTCACCAGTCTCCCATGGGGAACCTTGTCAAACGTCTTACTAAAGTCCATGTCCACCACTCTGCCCTCATCAATCCTCTTTGTTACTTCTTCAGAAAACTCACTCACGTTTGTGAGACATGATTTCCCATACACAAAGCCATGTTGATATTCCCTAATCCTTGCCTTTCCAATACATGCACATCCCATACCTTAGGATTCCCTCCAACAACTTGCTCACCAGGCTCACTGGTCTATAGTTCCTTGGTTTGTCCTTATCACCCTTCTTAAACAGTGGCACCAATTTAGCCAACCACCAGTCTTCTGGCACCTCACCTGTGAGTATTGATGATACAAATATCTCAGCAATCACTTTCCTAGCTTCCCACAGAGTTCTAGGGTACACCTGATCAGGTCCTGGGGATTTATCCACTTTTATGTGTTTCAAGACGACTAGCACTTCCTCCTCTGTAATATAGACATTTTTCAAGATGTCACCATCTATTTCCTTACATTGTATATCTTCCATGTCCTTTTATACAGTAAACATTGATGCAAATTATTTGTTTAGTATCTTCCCATCTCCTGCGGTTCCACACAAAGGCAGCCTTGCTGATCTTTGAGGGCCCTATTCTCTCCCTAGTTATCCTTTTGTCCTTAGTGTATTTGTAAAAACCCTTTGGATTCTTTTTAACCCGATTTGCCAAAGCTATCTCCTGTCCCCTTTTTTGCCCTCCTGATTTCCCTCATGAAATGCAGCCAGATTTCACACATCACAGGAGCCTCCCCCTGCTATGTGTTAAATGTTGGTAGGGCTAGGCCTGAGATAGCCATTACGTGGCCCAAACATGGACTGGCCACCTGATGACTCTCCTACCTCCCTAAAGAGATGGGTTAAGAAGCCAGGCACCTATGGAGGAACAGCCAACAGCTTGAGAAATCAAAATGTGGTGTGTGCCTCGGCAGGGACCTTGGAAGGGGTGACATTTCCTTGCAGCCGTTGTCCTTTGGGATGGTAGAGATCATGGTTCTGGGAGTGCTCCTGAAGAAGTCTTGGCAAATCACTGCTGCATATCATGCAGATTATAGATCCAGTAATGTGGTGGTAATGTGCATGCTTATGCTGGTGGATCGGTTGCTGATGAAACTGGATGATTTAAGCTGATGGGCCCAGCTCATGAATTTCATTCAGATTAGGTTTTGATTCTCTGAAATCAAAATTGACAATGTTAATTGCTTTGCAGAGGTAAGATGCTGGTTAATATTCTCCACGTCAAGACCTTCCGTCAAATCCTGTCCAGATTTATATTTACATCAAAAATATCTCCATTGCAGTTCTATTAGTGAACATTAAATTCAGGTCAGGATTATGCTCAGTATTGATTCTGGGCAATGTTATTTGGCTAAATTACCCTGTTTATTGCTAATAACATCAGAAGGCTGGTGTTACATTCAATCAGAGTACAATATGAAATGTTGACAAATAAACCATGAACCTCTGGACTTACTTGAAAGACTTGCCTTTATAACACATGTTTCACAACCTCCGGCCACCCCAAATGCTATACAGTCAACAAAGCTCTTTTAAAGTGTGGTGAATGTTGTAGGGTAGGAAAGGTCCCCCCCCCCCAACAGGTCGTTCTTTTTGTGCAGTTGAGTTGGGTGAAATGTATTGTCCTGCATGTTAAGGAGCAACTCCCTTAACTTTCAATAAAATACTGACAGTGGTCAAGTTATAGCCATCTGAGAGGGTAGTTGAGTCCTCAGTTTTTTTGTCCATACTGAAAGTTAATGCCTCCGTTCAAGCAGCACACTCTCAGTCCTGCACTGCAGTGTCAGCTGGGAATTTTTGCAGTGGGCTTCAAGCATGCAACCTTTTTGGGTCAGTGACGAGGCTGCAGACACTGATTGCTGATACCATGAACATGACAGATCCTGTCACGTTCTTCAAAGTACATTCTTCAAGAGACATTGGTGTCCCAGACAATATTTTTCCTTCATGTACATGGCCAAAAATGTAATTCACTGATCAGTCAACTGTGTGTGTGTGTGTGTGTGTGTGTGTGTGTGTGTGTGTGTGTGTGTGTGTGTGTGTGTGTGTGTGTGTGTGTGTGTGTGTAACAGGATGGCTCTGTGCTTGATGCCATTCTCAACCAGCTACTGGAGGGCTCTTCTCTCACTGTTGTGTTCTTCTACATAACTACAATTACTCCACTTCATGTTCTTCATGCCTACTAAAATATTTCAACTATTTCTTTCCTTGCTTGGTTCCTATGTTCCTTTTCCCCTTTCCTCTCTTTATTCTTCCCTGGACCTAATGTTAAAGATTTTTCTCATTTCATCAGTGATTAATTTGAGGTAATTAAAACATGTTGCAATGGTTTTTGGTGATGGTGGACTTTGCAACCATATTGACCATTGATTTGAGCATTTCCACAACTCCTCAAGATGACAATTGTGGTTAAATGTATAACTGACTGTAATAAGTGCAAAAGTGCTGTATGTTACTTTAACTTGACAGGAAAACTGAATTGCGATATCATCAATGTTAAAATTGGAACAGAGGATAGGATTTTCCCACATTTTTTCCAAGTGTGCGAGCTGGCAATGAATGTGCCACCCTAACCAGTGAGCTAACTTACCCAGTTGCCTGTTTCAACACAGGGCCTGCTGCCAGTAAAAAGGTGGAAGTTTCCCTTATATCTGCAAGTCAAGGCCTGCACCTTGGGAGCCCCAGCAGCAAGAAGGTAAATTATTTTTTTTTCCTTCTCAGAGTGTTGGGTTGATGAGAGAAGGGGAGTCGGGGTGTCAGAGGCATAGGCAGAGGTGACTTTCAGAGGCCACCCCATTGCCCACCTGTTGTGCTGACGACTGCCGCAAGATTGGAGCAACTGGAGGCCCTCCCCAAACCACTAAGCAGGTTTTCCAGGGAAAGTGGCCACCTTTCTTAAACATCAGGGAGGCAGTTCATTGGTGAGCCGGCGAGCAAAGACTCTTAAAGAAACCAGTAATTGATCACTTCAGGGCCTCAATTGATGGTCAGCCAAGAAAGTCACTTGTGAGCCTCTGTACTGAGCATTTATTTGAGGGTAAATTTATTTCTTGGGTGACTCGCCCTGTTATTTCTTCTTTTCAACCCCTCCCTCATCATCTTCATGGAAGGGGAAATCGTACACAGAGTTTTTATGCAGCTACAAGATCGAGATAAACTTTCAGTGTGAGACGGCTGTCCTGGGAGTGAAACAGGAATTCACCCACAAGAAGGTGAGAAACATGCCATGGCATTAAATGATTCAACTGGATTGAGAGACTTGCAATTCACCACTGTTCAAAAACACGATGTCTGAAAGCACTTTACAGCCAAAGAAGTACTTTCAAAATGTAGTCACAGAATCACAGAACTGCTACAGAGCAGAAGAAGGCTATTCAGCCCATCATGACCACATTGGTTGTTCAAATGAGCATGATGACCAGATGACATTTTCCTGTCTATCCCCTTCAACCTTGCACATTGTCTTTCTTCATGTAACCATCTGAATGAAACTGTGCCTCTTTAACATGGGGGAAGTACAGTCCAGACACTAACTACTTGTTGTGTAAGTATGTTTCTTTTCTCACATTGCATTTACTACTTTCACAAGCTACTTTAAATCTGTGCCATCTCATTCACAATCCTTTCTCGAGTGAAAATCGTTTCTCCCTATCAATTCTGACAAGCCTTGGGATTTGAAAACTTTGTACAGTCGGTTCTGTAATAACGCATGTTTCTTCAACGCGATTTGGCTTTAATGCAATTGAAAAATTTAGATCGTTATTTGTAGAATACGAACTTTCCTGACCTATATTGGCTACAATGTGATTCCAACCCCATTAGTTTAAACGACGTGGCTGTTGCATGATTTTCAGGATCACATAAGAACAGAACGATCGCGTTTAATCGGAATCAACTGAATCTGATCTCCTCTTAGCCTTCTCCTCTGCAAAGAAATGATCTAACTTCTCCAACCCATTTGCATAACTGAAATCTCTTGTCCTTGAAATATTCCTGTAAACTTCTTTCTCACAGTGTCTGAGTGTTCACATCCTTCCCGAGCATTGAGCACAGAACTGCACAGAGTCTTACGTAGGTTTAGCATAAACTCTTTGCTCTTGTATTCTGTGCCCCATTACTAAAACCAAGGATACTATCTGATTTTTTAACTGTAACTCTGAAGATGGATGAGGGAGATCCAGTAGACGTGATGTACTTTGGTGGCAAGAACAGGAAGGCAGATTACTACCTAAATGGAATCAATTTAGGTAAAGGGGCAATACAAAGAGATCTGGGTGTTCTTGTACACCAGTCAATGAAGGTAAGCATGCAGGTACAGCAGGTAGTGAAGAAGGCTAATAGCATGCTGGCCTTCATAACAAGAGGGATTGAGAAGAGAAGTAAAGAGGTGCTTCTGCGGCTGTACAGGGCCCTGGTGAGACTACACCTGGAGTACTGTGTGCAGTTCTGGTCTCCAAATTTGAGGAAAGACATTCTGGCTATTGAGGGAATGCAGCGTAGTTTCACGAGGTCAATTCCTGGAATGGCAGGACTACCTTACTCTGAAAGACTGGAGTGACTGGGCTTGTATACCCTTGAGTTTTGAAGGCTGAGTGGGGATCTGATTGAGACATACAAGATTATTAAAGGATTGGACACTCTGGAGGCAGGAAACATGCTTCCGCTGATGGGTGAGTGCCGAACCAGAGGATACAGCTTAAAAATATGGGGTAGACCATTTAGGACAGAGATGAGGAGAAACTTCTTCACCCAGAGAGTGGTGGCTGTTTGGAATGCTCTGCCCCAGAGGGCAGTGGAGGCCCAGTCTCTGGATTCATTTAAGAAAGAATTGGATAGAGCTCTTAAAGATAGTGGAGTCAAGGGGTATGGAGATAAGGCAGGAACAGGATACTGATTAAGGATGATCAGCCATGATCATATTGAATGGTGGTGCAGGCTCGAAGGGCAGAATGGCCTACTCCTGCACCTATTGTCTATTGTCCATCTCCACCTGCCCTACCACCTGTTTGGAATATGCATATGCATAGGTACTCACAGGCCTTTCTGGCACACTCTTTAGAATAATGCCTTTGTTTTGTATTGAATCTCCACATTCTTTCTACTAAAATACATCATTTCACACTTCTCTGCATTGAACTTTATCTGCTACCAATCTTCCCACTCCACCAACTTTTTGAAGTTCTGCGCTGCCCCTCACCGTTCATACGTTTTCCAAGTATTGTGTTATCCACAAATTTTGAAATTGCCCTTACACACTAAGATCTAGATGAGGAAAACCAAGGATCCCAATACTGACCCCTGGGAAAACCGTGCTCCAGCCTGAAAAAAATCCCTTAATCATCACTCTCTGTTTCCTACCCATCAAGCAATTTTGAGTTCATATTGCCACTGTCCCTAGTATCAAGCAGCTTTTAGATGCCCATGTACATCAGAACAACAGCATTATCTTCATTAGTGCTTATGGCACCTTTTCAAATAAAATTGAGCAAGTTGGTGAAACATGATTTTCCCCAAAGAAATCCGCTCTGGATCTTCTTAACTTACCCATATTTAGACCATAAGATGGTAAGACGTTTGAGCAGAAAATATGCCATTCAGCCCACCGAGTTGGCTCTGCCATTCAATCATGGCTGATGTTTCTCAACCCCATTCTCTTGCTTTCTCCCTGTAACCTTTTATTTCCTTGAAAATCAAGAACTCATCTATCTCCATCTTAAATATACTCAATGACCTGGCCTCCACAGCCTTCTGTGGCAGTGAACTCCCTAGATTGATCATTCTGTGGCTGAAGATGTTTTTCCCTTATCTCAGTTCTCAAAGGTCTTCCCTTTACTCTAAGACTGTGCCCTCAGGTCCTAGTCTCTCCTATCAATAGAAACATCTTCCCAACATCCACTCTGTCCAAGCTATTCAGTGTTCTGTAAGTTTTTCAATTAGATTCCCTTTCACCTTTCTAAAGCTCCATCGAGAATTGACCCAGAACCCTCAAACATTCCTCATGTGTTAAACTTTTCATTTCTGAGACCATTCTCGTGAACCTTCTCTGAACATGCTCCAGGGCCAGTCCATCCTTCCTGAGGTATGGGGCTCAAAATTGCTCACACTACTCCAAATGTATTTAGACTAGAGCCTTATAGAGCATCAGTAGTGCATTCCATCTTTTATATTCAAGTCCTCTCAAAATAAATGCCATCACTGCATTTGCCTTCCTAACTACTGACTCAACCTGCAAGTTTACCTTGAGAAAATCCTAGACTAGAAATCCAAAATCTCTTTGCACTTCAGACTTCTGAATTTTCTCCCCATTTAGAAAATAGTTCATACTTTTATTCTTTTTGTCCATATGACTGTTAATTCTGCATCGAGCTATTGTTTTACTGAAGTTGCCTTAACTGAAGTTAAATTGAATAGTCTATAATTGACAGATTTATCCTTACCAGCCATTTTTTGAACAAATGCGTTATGTGTGAAATTCTTCAGATCTCAAGCACCACTCTTGAGTTAATGGAAGATTGAAATATTTTGACCAGTGGCTCAGCGATTTCCACTCATTGCTTCAGTATCCTTGAATGCATCTTATCTGGTCCCAGTGCTTGACCAACTTTTAGTATGGACTGCCTGTCTGTTACCTCCTCCCTATCAATTCTTCTTCTGACCTCATTTCTATTCATTGTCATCAGGTCATCAGTTTCCTTGGTTAAGACAAATGGTCAGTTTTTATTCATTTAATACCTCAGCCATGTTCCCCACTTTCAATTTGAGCGAATGCATCTTCTCTGTGATGAACCACCTCTTCATTGAAGTCAGCCCATTGTTCAGCTGCCAAACTTTGATTGTAATTTATGTGCCCTCCCTCTCTGTTCTTGCTCCATTGAAGTCAATTGCCCCCAGTTAAAAATTCTTACTATGGATTTCTGTTGTCTCTTTGTATTTTAAACATAAACCTGATGCTAGAATGATTACTGACTTCGAAAGACATCCCAGTGACACTTGGTCACCTTGGCCTACTTCATGCTTTTCAAGCCAGGTCTAGCAGTGTTTCCTTTCTTGTTGAACTGAACACATACTGTTGTTGAAAATTTCTTTGACCTAAAATTGAAGAATGCTTGTCCAACTCTGTCCTTTACACCATCACAACCCCAGTATACATTTGAATAATTAAAGTCTCCATTACAGCTACTCTATCATGTTTCTACCTTTCTGTAATTTCCATGCAGATTTATTCCTCTAAATCTTTCCCCTTAGTTGATGGTCAATGTACTACACTGATGCAGTTAACGCACCTTTTTTGTTCATTAGCACAAGCTTTCTGATGAATTCTGGACTTGAAATCTCTGGACTTTCTCTTTAACTTTTTACAAACTCTCTTCAACTCATACCGTTACCTTTCCTCCTTTGCTTCTTCCCCTATTTTAGAACATCAACTTGTTTCCAGGAGCAACTGGACAGAACAATTTGCCTGTAATTCAACACTTACTTACTTTATTTTGTAGATATGGATATGAGTGCTATCAGCCTGGCTGAGAATGTTTGACTTTCTCCCTTATTCTTCTTCCACCATATATCTTATTCCTGATTCCTGGTTTATCTGTCTCTTCCCCTATATTGTGCACCATGGCTTCCTTCTCTTGTTATCATTATAGCTGATATTGTTACTGGACAAGTCGGATCCCAGACATAAATCTGGCTTGATAGATTTTTTTTTATTTAAGAGGACAGTCTTTCACTGGAACAGAAATGAACAATGCTGCAGGTTCAGCAGTAATTGTCTCAGAGCAAACTCTGTTTGATGTGTTCAATTCACCTCTGAGGTGAGCTTCCATGCTTACATCCTTTTTCATACAAACGCTTCCACTTCTGAACCTAGTGGAATTCTGTCTCTGCCTCAGCCCATCAGGCATCGAGACATTAAACTAAACTGTCCTTTATCATCTCCAACCTCAACTGTTCCACTGCTGTCCTCATTGGCCATCCATCCTTGACTCTCTGCAACCTTCATTTCAGCTCACTGAGTCTTATCCTATGCCAGGCCCTTAACATCCATCATTCCTGACCCTGGGATCACATGCCTCCAGACCTCCAATTTTGAAATTCACATCCTTGATATTCCTGACCTCTAATCCCCATTCACTTCTTTTGTCCATGCCCCAAACTTGCCCTTTGCCTGACTTTGGTTTCTTGTGCTCCCATTTTATTGTTGATGCCTTCAATAAGGTAGGGCACAACAATTGCCTGCACCCTGATCACCCTTGTTCCTCTTTGAAGATCCTTCTTTGACAAAGTTTTTGGTCTCTCTCCTCATATCTGCTATTTTTGTCTGATTACCGTCGGTAAATTTCTTTCAGAAACCTTTCTGCAGCAAATTTAAGGTGCTATATAAATGCAGGTTATTGCTCCAGGCATTACTCTCCTTGTGATTTAAAGCCAAGGCTGCCAAAGTCAGTTTTAGTCTCATTTTCTGGTTCTGTGAAGTGGAAATAATTAATTCTGGACATTTATAGTGTCTTCCTTTCAAGTGTAGCAATTATCTTTCATAACTGTAAAAATTGTAATTAATCCTTTGCAAGATCTTTTATCTTTCTCAAAGAGGCTAGGACTGTTTCTTGATTGTGCAGTTAAGTGCACCCATTAGCCCTTAACTTACAGCATGTCTACTTCGATCTGAAATAAATAAGGTTAAAATCAAGTTTCTGACTGTCAATTTGTACTTGGCACGTCCTTACCACTTAGCACAGGTGTTACTGAATTTGTTAACTTTGCTGTAAATGAATGCTTAGACCTTTTCATGGAGTAAACATTGTGTGACTACTGATGTGAACTAATCCCGATTAAAATTAGAGCAATAACTCACTTCACAGTCCATCTGATCTCAACCTTGTTGGTATTTGGGACAGCATGGTTATCCTTCTTCAAAATGAGTGTTTCCATGGTATAAAGTTAAAAATCACACAACACCAGGTTATAGTCCAACAGATTTATTTGGAAGCACTAGCTTTCAGAGTACCGATCCTTCACCTCATGGTTGTTGTCTCAGGTGGTGGTTGTCACAACAACCACCAGATGAGGGAGCAACGCTCCAGAAGCTAGTGCTTCCAAATAAATCTGTTGGACTATAACCTGGTGTTGTGATTTTTAACTTTGTACACCCCAGTCCAACACTGGCATCTCCAAATCATTTCCTTGGTATAGCACTGTTTGACAAGGCAATTGTACTTTGGATGCTGTGAGACATGCTGCTAAGGAGGTTTTGTTGCTTTTAAATGATGGGGAAGTTGAAAATAAGATGTTCTGTTTGTCTATCAATTTGTTGTCCTCCTGAGATAGAGTGGAGAAATTAAGTACTCTCTTAGTAGTTTTTATGGACAAGTGGATATCATATCTTGCATGGACTGTATTTACTCTTCGGACAATCCTTCACTTTCACTCATGAAGCAGGGGCTGCTTCTATTGTCCCCCATGCCCATCTCCACATTACATTGAGCACTGCCCACAGTCTTTGAAGGAGTTTGAAGCCAGGGCCCTCTGCTGCTGGTGATAAGGTTGTGCAACTCTATCGTGTACTTGGAAAGGTTTGTGAAAACTGGAGTTACATATACAGAGCTGGGTAAGAATAGCAGGTTTCCTCCCCAAAAAGAACATTTATGAACCGATGAAAATCTTTTGACAATACAACAACTTTGTGGTTACTGATAGCAGCTTTTCTTTATGTTGAATTTAATTATCAAATTGCTGTCATGAGAAAAGACTCACATTATCTTGGTTATTTGTCCAGATCTCTGCTTTGAGTGGACACCCACACCAACCAACCAACCCCACCACCCCGTGGCCGAACACTTCAACTTCCCCTCTCACTCAGCCAAGGACATGCAGGTGCTGGGCCTCCTCCTTCGCCAAACCTGAGCCACCTGATGCCTGGAGGAAGAACGCCTCATTTTCTGCCTTGGGACCCTCCAAGCACATGGGATCAATGTGGATTTCACCAGTTTCCTCATTTCCCCTCCCACACCTTTTCCCAGATCCAATCTTCCAACTCAGCACCACCCTCAAAACCTGTCTTACCTGCCCATTTTCCTTCCCACCTATCCGCTCCACCCTCCTCTCCAACCTATCAACATTACCCTCACCTTCATCGACCAATCACACTCTCAGCTACCTTCCCCCTCAACTCCATCCCCCTCCCATTTATCTCTCCACCTCATTGGCTCACAAGCCTCATTCCTGATAAAGAGCTTTTGCCCGAAACGCTGATTTTCCTGCTCCTTGGATGCTGCCTGACCTGCTGTGCTTTTCCAGCACCACACTCTCCGACCCTGATCTCCAGCATCTGCTGTCCTCACATTCTCCATAATGCGATTCTGGCCTCATTAGTTTAAATGGTGTGACTATTGCACGATTTTCTTAAAATGCGAGATCACATGAGAACGAAACTATCACGTTATATCAGTGCCAACTGGATATAAATCACACACATTATATCACTCATTTCATAGTGATTTGTTACTTTACAACGCCACTTAGTTGCAATAAGTGGTTGAGAAGTTTTTTAAAAAATTTTCTTTTGTTTGTTGCTAAACACAGAAACCTAAAGGTGTATTTTCTGTTTTGAATGTTTGTCCTAAAAGGATGGTTGCTTTGTGTATATTTTGTTGTGTTTGGTTTCAAAATCAGTATGTCAGCATGCTTTTGAGATATATGATATTTTCACTGTATGTGATATGAGGGTGTAAAGGTCTCTGACTCCATCATACTTTGGATTACTTTAAGCATGTTGTCCACTAGAATATGCTCCAAGAATCGCTTGAGGTTAGTCCAGACATTTAGATGCAGATGGAAAGTACATTTGTGCATAACAGTTATCTGCAATAAATATCTGTAGATTCTTCAGGACTGTAATACCCATATCCAGTTTCTTACTTTGTGGAACATAACATGGGCATTGCGACGTCAGATAAAACTTTCTATTAGAGGGAAACTCATATCATTTTTGCGATTTAATTTTCAAGTCATGTTCTTTCTTCATATTGCCTCAGAAGGATTACACAAGATTGTATGATTGAGAATCTCTCAGGGGTTAAGGCTAGTGGTGATAATTTGTTCTCATGTTGACCATTGTAATTGGCTGTGATGATGTGTCTGAATTTATATTGAAGTGGAAAATCAAATAGGTGCTTTGGTATGCAAATAGCTACTTGTAAAAGAAAATTGATCTTGGTAAGTGATTGTGACATCCAGGCATTATAATTTGAAAATGTCACATTGTCAGTTGTCTTCATTTGAAGTGTTCCCATATGATTCAGATGGAAGAAAGCAGAAAATCTCATTTAGAAATAATCGAGAGGAAAAATGCAATCTTTTTTCAGCTGATTTCTTTGTGACTCGACAAATGGTACTCTGCAATCAGATTGCTGAGGTTCAATATTTTTTCCTATTGATGCTCAGCTGTATGGTTATGACAAGGCAGTAAATGTTGTTTGTCAACTTGTTTTTTTAAAAAAAGAAACTGCCATTAAATTTTGAAACTCTGACTTGGTTATGCATTTTTGGTCAGTCTCTTTTGAAATTCTGCTACAGAAAGACTAATTACCAGGAATATTGACAGAAAGAGTTTGCAAGCAAAACTACAAAAATGAACCAATCATCACATCAGAGGCTGTCAACAGAATGTCACAGATAAAGATGGTCATTGCTAGTTCTCTCCAACCAACTGCTATTTTGAGATTTGCTACAGTTGTTGAAGATCCATGGCTCTAACCTCTTGAACCAATTGCTTGTCAAACTTGTTGTCATGGGCCTTCAAATCAAAGTGCTAATGCCATCATCTGAAGTACTTGTCAATTTGCTGTTGCTGTTGGGGCAAGAATCAGATGTTTTCTTCAATCTCCCAGCTGATTACTTCCATTTTGTCAATTGAGTCTGCGAGTTATTACCACAGATATTTTTATTGCAGGAAATTGTACTGGGTGAACTGAAGAATAAACGAGTGGGTGGCAGAATTAATTATTGAAACACCCAAATTGGGAGGTTTTGATTTGCTTTTACTAATGGCTTATGACACTTTCTTGCAAGCACTTCCTTTCAAGGAGTAGGTTGTGTGTGAGCACAGTATTGTTGTTAAAACTGCATTCCTGAAAGTTAATTTGGGGCATCGGAATTGCAGACCATTTATATAGAGAAGTATTCATTGCTCTAACAAAAGACATGTAAGTCAAACTTGGAAACCTCCAAAAATATTTCCAGAAATGAAATCTTTTAAGTCGAATAAAAAATGGGAATCATTGAGATGGGTCCGGTGGTTGCAATTTTGAAATGTGAAAAAAATTATAACACTAAGAATTCATACTAAGTTAACATGATATAATGTATTTAATATGAGGATTTTACAAAATTGTCTTTATTCACAATCAGAATTTGTTTAAATGTAAAATCTTCAGCACATCCAATTCATGTTTAATCACTTTGGCTGTGGATCGATTCTGGTGCTTTCACTTTTGGAATCATCCCTCCAGAGTAAATTACCTTCCACTTCATTTAATGAATTTGATATTCTGAATTTTTAAACAATCTGATGACACTTCGTGTGCAAATGACATCCTACAATTCAATACTAAGATCACAAAACATCCATCAGGGCTTCAGATATACTTCCAGTCCTTTGCAGGTCTTTTCTCTGCCTGTATACAGATGCAATCTGGGTGTGACTTCTTTGCAGATACCTCTTGATCTAATCAATTAAATGAGATCTGAACATGCCCCTAACAATGAGCTGCACATGTCTATTTCACATACTATTGATCTACAACTTGACATGAGCATCATCCATTCAACTGTTGTCACAGACATGCAGAAAAACACCTGCTTAACTTAAATTGGTCACCTTTTCTCTTTGATTACTCAACAGCTCTTGGATGGAAATAACTGAGGCCAAATGGCACACAAAATTGCACAGATGCAAAGTCAACTTTATTGCCGCATGAATTTCAACTTATAGCAAAAGAATTTACTGAAAGAAAAGAGGAAGTTACAAACTTGTTACCTCTATGCTTAATGCTTGGCACATGATTATTAAAGTAAAATTAAAACATTAAATTGTTTGGACACTGCTGCAAGGTAGGTATGCCAACCAATTGTTGTTTCTTTGAGTTTATTATAATTGTGTCATGCTTCTGTTTCGAAGTTTGCACAAGATTAAATAGAAAATGCAACACAGAAAGAGACCGGTTGATTCAACTAACCTGTCTTCTTACATTCCATTTATTCCACCACAGCCTTACAGCATTTTTTTCATTGCCTTCCATCTTGTGTTCATTTAATTTCATTTTGAAAACATCCAGTTATTTTCCCCAAGTGTAGTTGTGAGTTGCACATTCTCAAAACTTTTTGAATAAAGAAATGACTCTTTGCTACTTGCAGATAATCTTTGATTCAGGGTCCTAACTTCAGATATTACCAAAAATGAAAACATTTGCTTCCTGTTGACCCTTTCCAGATCACTCAAAGTGGAACAACATCACATTCTTCCTGTTTTGAAAAATACCAAACCATTCATTTTTTTTTTATGCCTGCAATTTTCCAGTTCTGGAACTATCTTGAGAAATCCTTTTGCACTTTCTCCACTTTATGGTGTAGGTTTGCTTGCTGAGCTATAGGTTTGATATCCAGATGTTTCATTTCCTGGCTAGGTAACATCATCAGAGGCGACATCCAGGTGAAGCAAAGCTGTTGTCTCTTGCTTTCTATTTATACGTTCGTCCTGGATAAATCTACACCCTAAACCTCAACCTGAGTTACAAAGTTTGAACTTTCTCCACTGCTTTCAAGCCCTGTAAATAAAATGGAGAGCAGACCATGTGAGCAGTCACATTTCAGAATTCTGCACAAGTTTATTATCGCTTCACATAAACTTTGCAATAAATTGCAGTATTTTGTTAATGTTAGTAATTGGTTTGTAAACAAGCAATGCTACTTTGTTGATATTGATCTGTAGATTCCTTTGCTCTTCTATTCCATCCAGTTCCTTATTTTCTCGGGTGTAAGTGATGTTTCTATTTTTCCATCAAAATGCAACTCTCACCAATTATCCACAATAAAGTTAATTAGATACCTAACTGCCCTGTGTGAACTTGCTGTCTAAGTGCAGGCAGAGGACTCTGATTGAAAGACAGATTGATTGAAAGACAGTTTGTCTTCTGATAATACTTTACCGGCTATGAAACTAAAGTACAAAATATAATTTAAAACCGAACCAAGTCTTTTAAACTCTGACTTCAAGAATAGTGAAATTGAACAATTTTCCATTTAAAAATGTCTCGATTAATAGAGAGATAAACCAGATTTGTGACTAAACCCTTCCCTTCAAGGGGAGATTTATTGAAGGTGATTTCACTGTGGCTCAGATTGTGCATATTCAGAACATTAGCAAGTGGAGACAAATCATTGGTCGGGTTCTCTCAGTCAGTCTGGCCTGTTATGTGAGGGATATTTTGTACTTTTTCTGCCTGGGCAGTAATGCTTAAAGCCTATAATTCACAGAGCAAAATGTAAATGTGAGACAACACATGGCAATAAAGAAGTTGGAAAGGCAAAATCAGCAGTAAATAACCTACCAAAATCCTGCCAGTAAGACACATCCATCACTTAAAATTAACAACCAAAGCAGAAATGACAGGACTAGTCAACTGGCCATTTAGCATCTAGGGCGAAAGAGGGTTCAACGTTTATTTCTAGACCTTTCTTGAAAGTTTCAGATGGGAGAATTCCACTTCGAGTTTAGAATGGAACCTTGTCTTTGAATGTCTTGAATGGGAATGATTCTGCAATGGTCAAGATCACATCAGTTCAGGACATATTCCTCAAAACATTAGTGGGGATGGAATCCTTTGCGGGTGTTTTGAATTAGACCATACTTCATGTTTCTGGATGGCACTATTCCACAGAACAGATCAAGTGTAATTTTCATGTTAAGTTCTAATTGAAAAAAACCCCAAAATTAAAGGGGAAAGAAAGTGAGTCGGTGATGGTTGAACTGGATAAATGGTGTCTTCTAGCATTTGAACTGGTGTACAGCTGGGTTTTAAATACAACAATGAAAGCAATATACCCTTGGCTGTGGCGAACACACCCACTACAGGTGTTGAACTTTCTGCACATCCTGTGGGGCTGGGGACTGGGGATGGTGGGGGTGTGGTGGGGGGTATGGCTGGTACTGAGATGATGAAGTGTGCAGAGAAAATTATGCAAGAAATCCTCAGAGAAACCATCTGTGGAACTCCCTGACATTAGCTCTGAGCTGGTATTGATTAAAATTCAACCCTGAGTGTTCGCTTCACTAATTAATTCCATACAAGCTTGCCCTTTCTCACTGAAACAATCTAGATTGTTAATTTATTTTAACTTGTACATGCAACTTGAATAAAAATATGACACGCCAATTAATTAACACGAATTTACCAGCAGCCATTGGGCATTGATTTTGGCTGCTTGTTCATGAAACCATGAAATTTCTGAAACTAATCATCAGAAAACAAAAAGAAACAAGACCCAATTCCAATCTTGACCAAGTGGTACAGTGGAGTCCAATGTCATCTGCTGTTCCCATCAGAGATTAATTGCGACTGAGGAGTTGAGGCTTGTTTTACGCTTGAAGTTGTGACTTTGGTCAAATGCTTCATGAGAAGAAATCACATTCTCGTCTGCATCTGTTTGTGATTGGCCCTGTTCTGCTCAATTGGGAAGTTTTGCCACTTGAAGCACAAGGACATGAGTTGAGAACACAAGCAAGTTAATTCAGAAAGTCATATCAGCACCTCCATCCTTTCACTTTACATGACCACTCACCTCTTCATCTCAGGAATGTATTCATCTGCAGACATTATGATACCATAGTACATCTTTGTACAGTGATTGTTTAACAGCATTTTTATTGATATTGCAGCCATGCACACAAATCTCATGAACTTGAAATCACAGTCTGACTGTTAATTTACAAATGTTTCATGTGCTTCAGTTAATACCTTGGTTCATAATAGTAATTGATGCTATAATCCATTAAATGTAATGAAGGCCATTGCAAGTCATCTGATTTATGTTTTAAAAATTAAAACAAATTGCAAACTGAGACTGAGGAAACTGACCAGATGCAACTTTTCTTGAAAAACTAGCAAGTGTTTTCTCACCGTGCCCTGGTGGAGGGCAGAAGCTTTGGCCATTTGCATATTCACAGAAGCTGCCTTGTGCTCACCATCTTTTTTGCAAAAGGACACTGCTGATTCGAAAGAGTTGCAATTAGGCTAAAGACTGAAACTGTGCAAATTAATCAAGAACCAGAAAAATCAGACTAATTAAGCTCAGCCTTCAGTTCTTGCAATCATCCCCCTTAATTACATGTTAAAAGGAACAACTTCAGTGATAAGAAGTGCAGAGAAATCTGCAAAATTAATGAAACTCCAGCACAAAAAAAGGGAAGAAGGGGTATTTGTTCTGTGCATTCTATGTCGACATTCAGTGGAAGAACACTGGTGGGCGGCACGAGGGCACAGTGGTTAGCACTGTTGCCTCACAACGCCAGAGACCCGGGTTCAATTCCTGCCTCAGGTGGCTAACTGTGTGGAGTTTGCACGTTCTCCCCGTGTCTGCGTGGGTTTCCTCTGGGTGCTCCAGTTTCCTCCCACAGTCCAAAGATGTGCAGGTCAGGTGAATTGGCCATGCTAAATTGCCCGTAGTGTTAGGTAAGGGGTAAATGCAGGGGTATGGGTGGGTTGTGCTTCGGCAGGGCGGTGTGAACTTGTTGGGCCGAAGGGCATGTTTCCACACTGTAATGTAATCTAATCTAATCTAAACAGGAGAGGTGTTTTCATTGGAATTCTGCATCTCAGTCATCTTGTCAACTTATAACTAAAATGGCCAGGCCTGGCAGCTTAATGTTCCAGGATACAGATGCAACAGGAAGGACAGAAAGGGAGGCAAGATAGGAGGGGGAGTGGTGTTTTTGATAAGGGATAGCATTACAGTTGTACTGAAGGTGGATATTCCCTGAAATACATCCAGGGAAGTTATTTGGGTGGAACTGAGAAATAAGAAAGGGATAATCACCTTATTGGGATTGCATTATAGACCCCCGAATAGTCAGAGGGACATGAGAAACAAATTTGTAAGGAGATCTCAGTTATCTGGAAGAAGATTAAGGTGGTTATAATCAGGAATTTTAACTTTCCAAACATTGACTGGGACTGCCATAGTTTTAAGGGTTTAGATAGAGAGGAATTTGATAAGTGTGTACAGGAACATTTTCTGATTCAATATGCGGATTTACCTACTTGAGAAGGCAAAACTAAACGAGTATTTTGCATTAGTGTTTACTGTGGAAACGGACATGGAAGATGGAAGATATAAAATGGAGGGAAATAGATGGTGGCATCTTGAAAAATGTCCATATTACAGAGGAGGAAGTGCTAAATCCCCAGGACCAGATTAGGTGTATCCTAGAACTCTGAGGGAAGCTAGAGAAGTGATTACTGGGCCTTTTGCTGAGATACTTGTATTATTGAAACACACAGGTGAGGTGCTGGAAGACTGGAGGTTGACTAACATCGTGCTACTGTTTAAGAAAGGTGGTAAGGGCAAGCCAGTGAACTGTAGAGCAGTGAGCCTGACGGTGGTGGTGGGCAAGTTGTTGGAGGGAATCTTGAGAGACAGGATGTACATATATTTGGAAAGGTAAGGACTAATTAGGGGTAGTCAGCATGGCTTTGTGCATGGGAAATCATGTCTCACAAATTTGATTGGGTTGCTTGAAGAACTAACAAAGAGGATTGATGCAGGCAGAGCAGTAGATGTGATCTATATGGACTTCAGTAAGCTATTCAACAAGGGAGACTGGTTAACAAGGTTAGATCTCATGGAATACAGAGAGAACTAGCCATTTGGACACAGAACTGGCTCAAAGATAGAAGACAGAGGGTGGTGGTGGAGGGTTGTTTTTCAGACTGGAGGACTGTGACTAGTGGAGTCACTGTGACAAGGATCGGTGCTAGGTCCATTACTTTTCGTCATTTATATAAATGATTTGGATGTGAGCATAAGAGGTATAGTTAGTAAGTTTGCAGATGACACCAAAATTGGAGGTGTTGTGGACAGCAAAGAAGGTTACCTCAGATTACAACATGATCTTGATCAGATGGGCCAAGGGGCTGAGAAGTGGCAGATGGAGTTTGTTTTAAATAATTGCGAGGTGCTGCATTTTGGGAAAGCAAATCTGAGCAGGACTTATACACTGAATGGTAAGGTCCGAGGGAGTGTTGCTGAACAAAGACCTTAAAGTGCAGGTTTATAGTTTCCTGAAAGTGGAGTCGCAGGTAGAAGGATAGTGAAGAAGGCATTTGGTATGCTTTCCTTTATGGGTCAGAGTATTGAGTACAGGAGTTAGGAGGTCATGTTGCTGCTGTACAGGACATTGGTTAGGCCACTTTTGGAATATTGCATGCATTTCTGGACTCCTTCCCATCGGAAAGATGTTGTGAAACTTGAAAGGGTTCAAAAAAGATTTACAAGGATGTTGCCAGGATTGGAGAATTTGAGCTATAAGGAGAGGCTGAATAGGCTGGGGTTATTTTCCCTGAAGCATTGGAGGTTGAGCGGTGACCTTATAGAGGTTTGTAAAATCATGAGGAGCATGGATAGGATAAATAGGCAAAGTCTCTTCCCAACTGTGGGGGAGCTCAGAACAAGAGGGCATAGGTTTAGGGTGAGAGGGGAAAGATATAAAGGAGACCTAAGGGGCAACATTTTCACGCAGAGGGTGGTACGTGTATGGAATGAGCTGCCAGAGGAGGTGGTAGAGGCTAGTACGATTGCAACATTAAAAAGCCATCTGGATGGGTATATGAATAGGAAGGGTTTGGAGGGATATGGGCCGGGTACTGGCAGGTGGGACAAGATTGGGTTTGGACAACTGTTCGGCATGGACAGGTTTGACCGAAGGGTCTGTTTTCGTGTTGTACATCTGTATGACTCTGACTGTATAAATTCTCCTCATGCAGAAAATTGGTTCAACAAAATTTAGAAGGCATTGGAGGTATGGGGTGAACGTATAATTGAGGCAGGTTTGAAGGCATGGAGAAAAGCAAGAATGGATGTTTTAGAGGAAGGAGTTCTATGTGCTGGAGTCAGAGTAATTCAAGAAGTAGTTCTAAGGGTGCAGTGAAAAGAATGAGGTTGTCAGATGTAGCCTGGCCTTGAGGGTGAGAAGAGGAAATTGCAGTTTGAGGACTTTGCCAAGACAGGAGTTCAAAGGAACAAGTGGGATGTTGTGAGCTGCCAATCTTGAGTACTTGATGCCTGATAGTTTGAACATTCTGCCAATTGCCTGCTAAAACAACATTTCATTCTCAGCAACTTCTTAAAGATAATAGGAAAACTAAATGTAAAGTTACCGTAGTCCCACTCTTTTACTGGTACTGATTTTAACTGCAAGGTCACCAATATCTCAGGGAAAGAGAGAGGCTGAGAAGGAGAGTCGTTCATAATAACCTTCGCTCATGCATGAATTGAACCCACACTGTTAACATCATTCTGCATTGCAAATCAGCCATATAGCCAACTAAGTGGGGTGGCACGGTGGCTCAGTGGTTAGCACTGCTGCCTCATAGCACCAGAGTCCCAGGTTCAATTCCAGCCTCAGGTGACTGCCTGTGTGTAGTTTGCATATTCTCCCCGCGTCTGTGTGGGTTTTCTCCAGGTGCTTTGGTTTCCTCCCATGGTCACAAAGATGTGCAGGTCAGGTGGATTGGCCATGCTAAATTGCCCATAGTGTGAGGTACATTAGTCAGAGGGAAATGGGTCTGAGTGGGTTGCTCTTTGGAGGGTTGGTGTGGACCTATTGGGCCGAAGGGCCTGTTTCCACACTGTAGGAAATCTAAAACTAATGCACATAGCAGATAAATCTATTTCTCTTAATGAACAGCACAAGCAGCCTACAAATGATGTGTTAAATAACATGTCTGCCTATTTAGGTATTTCATATCTTTAAACTTAAGCCTGTCATGTTGCTTTAGAGTTCAGTACAATACTGATGAATTGTAGCATTACTAGGAATGGAATCCTTGAAATGCCAAACCCCAAGGCATCATCAGCCTACTCTTCTGTTTTATGGAGACATTTTATTCTCATCACAGGACTATTCTAAGAAAACTAAAAGTTCACCCAATGGTTTGGCCAAAATTTGGATTACAAAACATAAACAGGGAAGATATGCCGAACTCTGCTGAATTATTGATCAGACCCCAGCTGGAGTATTATTCCTACAATGATATGTGGGGTAATGCTGGAAACTGTGTGCATATGCAAACTGCACTCTCTGGCCATCTTTTAACAGCACCATGTGTTGGGAACACAAACTGAATTTATAAACAGCTTTAAGCTGCCTACCTCATTTCTGGAGTCAAGAGCTGTTGAATGAAATGCTTTCCTGGGGTCTAATCTCTATTTATTGTGCCAAAGGGATTCACTGAAAAGCATGGCCTTCCTCTCAATACCTCGGACTCTGGAGAGATGTTAAACCACTTCATCATTGAAGAGGCTCAGAGATTTATGGTTTTTGACAGATAATGTCAGTGGTGTCTTTACAGTCCAACAGGTTTCTGTTGCACAAATCAAACAGAAATGTGTTCCCAAAGTGGCAACATGACATGGTACCTTCGTAAAATCTTCTCCATTATTTGAACAAAAGCGAAAGTTTTTTACATCTCAAGTGAGCAATAGTTGATCTATTTCTGAATAGTTACTTTTCTTTTCCAAAATTCACACCCACTATAGATTCTTGGGCACAATTGGCTCTCTGTCACAGTCTCAAGTGTAAGTTGTTTATTTCAGTTTGTAAACAGCAACCTCCTCAGCACCACCCCATTAGTCACCCGTATATGGTCCTCATTCTAAATTCATAAGTAAGCGCTCAAGGCAGAATGATTCACACTTCTTACACACAGGTTTATTGATAACATCACAATCAGTTCCCGGGCGACGATCCCAATTTTTTCCAGTTCCAGTTGGGACACCCAAATTATTAACCTCCCGGGTCAGGAAGGATGGAATTGGCTGCCTTTTTCATTCACCCACACCCCCAGTTGGTCACAACAAGAGCAATTTAGAAATAATCCTTGCCCAGTGGCTTCTTCGAAATCACATCAGGTTAACCAATTCAACCAGGCTATATTGAGTTAACAAAAGTGTGATGTTCATAATTAAACACGAGACAAAGTAATAATGCAACATCAAAACACACACCTTCGGAATTAGAGTTGAGTTCAAAAAGAGATACAAATTAAAAGACAAGTCCCTGAGTCATTTATGAAAAGCTGGGAATTGGTTGGTACCAGCCGTACTGATGTTGCCAGTTTGGCAATCAGGGAATCAAGGGTCATGGGAAAAAGGCAGAAAAGTCAATGTGAGGAATGTCAGATTAGCCATGATCTTGTTGAATATTGGAGCAGGTTTGAAAGTCTGACTGGCCTATTGCTGTACCTGTTCCTTGTGATCTTATAGAAGTTGGATTTGAGATTCTTGAGGGTGGCGCAGTGGCTCAGTAGTTACCACCACTGCCTCACACCATCGGGGACCTGAGTTCGATTCCATCTTTGGGTGACTGTGTGGAGTTTGCACATTCTCTGAGCGTGTTTTCTCTCGGTGCTCTGGTTTCCTCTCACAGTCCGAAGATGTGCAGGTGAGGTGGATTGGCCATGCTAAATTGTCCCCTAATGTCATACATGTGTAGGCTACGTGGGTTACAAGGGTAAGGGGGAGGTTCAGTGTAGACTTGAGGAGCCTATTGGCCTGCTTCCACACTGTAGGGATTCTATGATTCTTGACTGTGCAGGGCAGTTGAAAGTTTTTTATCTTAGTTCTTTTTCATGAAGGCTGGCTGGCACTACTTGCAGTGAGAGAATGTCTTTTCCCTTTCTTGAACCACTTGCAGGGGTGTTCCTTTACTTTACTGCATTGCAGGGATGTTTAAAAACTGTTGTCAAGCTGTGAGCTTCACAGCACAAGAGTCCATAAACTAGTATGTCATGGCACTGACACACACAGATCACTTTTGTACATATTTCTGAGTCAGTACAACACATCTGCAGATGATGGCTCCTTGCTGAGATGGGGCTGAGATGAACCTCTTGTTATCTCTTTCTTTTTGAGGCTTTCTGTTTGAAGTTTATTTGACTCCATCAAGGCGTAACATTCCATGTCCACATGGGACCCTGTCAGACAGTCACTGAATTTACTTCTCTTTTTAAAAACACACAGTGGAATTAAACATACAGGGTGTCCATATGTTATCTGGGGTTCTGATACATTGCTATGACAGCAAGCATATGAGTACATGCAAGGTCACAACCTCCCATGCCCAACTTACATGCTGCAATTAACAAGTTCAGGACACTAAACTTAAACTGTGCCACATGGATTTATGAGCCTCATTTACAGGTAGACTCATCTCACAACTTGTGAGGGAAGTGATAAGTAAAGTCACCGGAGTCTTATCAGACCATGGAGCTGCTCTGTCACTGGAGAGAGAGATGAGTGGTAGTCATCTATTGCCATAGTCTTACCAGATCATAGGACTGCTCTCTCATTACTCAGAGACAATTAACCTGAAGATCACCATGCCTCAGGTGAGGTTAGAGGTTGAGAAGGAAGGTTCTCCATGGTCACCTCAGCCTGTGCTGTTGGCATCACTCTGCACCACAAACCAGTCATTCAGCCAACTAAGCTAACTGACATCTTTTGAGAAAAGTAATAGTTCATGGAATAAAAGAGACAAGAGCAACATGGTCACAAAATTGGCTGAAGGATCAGAAACAAAGAATAATAGTTTTCCCAGGCTGGAGGAAGATTTCTCCAGGGGTTAATATTGGAATCCTTGCTTTTCCTCATAGTTATAAATGATCCACATGTTGATGTGCAGGGCACTGTTTCAGCATTTGCAAGCAGTAAAATGCCTGGAAGAATGGTAAACTTAAGGCAAACACTGCAGAAGTAAAAAATACCTTGATAAGTTAAATATGGAGAAGTGTAGTTTGATGCACTGTGGTACAAAGAACATGGAGAAACAGCGTAAAATAAAATGGAGTGCTTTTCTGAGGGATATGCGGAAGCAGAGTGTGCTGGGTTTACATGTACATAAGTCAATAAAAGTGGTAGAACATGTTGAGGCAGCAGTTTATAAAACATGTCATATTCTAAGCACAGTAAGTAGCATCATAGAGCTCAAGAGCAAATAGTTTATGTTGAATGAAGAATCTGATGAAGACATTAGCTTGCTTTCTCTCCATGGATGCTGCCAGACCTGCTGTGATCTCCAACACGTATTTTTTTTTTCAGTTCATAGTTTATTCTGAACTTGAATAGTTCACTGGTTAGACAGCAGCTGGACTATCACCCAGACAGTTTTTGGTACCACACTTTAGGAAGCACATGAATGCATTGGAGAGAGTGTGGAAGAAGTTCTAGGAATGTAAAATTCATTTGTGAAGATTGATTGATTAGACAAGTTGTGACTGTTGGAGATGAGAAGGCTGAGGGAAGATTTGATTGAAATTTTCAATATCGCAACAGTCTGGACAGAGTAGAAAGGCAGAAACCATTCCCACTCATAAAATCACTGAGAACAAGTGGGCACAGTTTTAAAGGGTTTTGCTGAAGAAGCAAATGTGAGGAGAGAGAAAACATTTTCACATGCCGAATACCGTGCATTTGGAATGAACTGCTGGAAGTGTGGTGCAGACATATTTAGTTGAGACATTCAAGGAATCATTGGATTTACATAAAAGCAATTTACAGGGCTGTCAGGAAAAGGTAGAATTTTGCCACTGAATTAAAATGTTCAATGAACCAGCACAGGCACGATGAGCTGAACAGCCTCCTGCTGCACCATAAAAATGGTGCTGTAATGTTGTAACTAAAGGTCAAGTTGTGCCCCAGAACACACCATCTATCTAAAACTGGTTTTGTATTTGTTTTTGTGACTGGGGCAATCTGATATCAACGTCAGCCGTCCATTCAAGAGCTTTGGCTGATGAGAATGAATTGTCTATCTCAGTGCAGGAATTCAGTTGGAAAACTAAGTTTGCTGAGAAGGTTGCAATTGCAAGAGAAGGTTGCTGTCTCTTTCCTTAAGCATCAGCAACACTGGCATTTAGATTAGATTAGATTACTTACAGTGTGGAAACAGGCCCTTCGGCCCAACAAGTCCACACCGCCCCGCCGAAGCGCAACCCACCCATACCCCTACATCTACCCCTTACCTACACTACGGGCAATTTAGGATGGCCAATTCACCTGACCTGCACATCTTTGGACTGTGGGAGGAAACCGGAGCACCCGGAGGAAACCCACGCAGACACGGGGAGAATGTGCAAACTCCACACAGTCAGTCGCCTGAGGCGGGAATTGAACCCGGGACTCTGGCGCTGTGAGGCAGCAGTGCTAACCACTGTGCCACCGTGCCGCCCTGGGTTTTAATGAACCCAAATGGTGAACTACAGATTTCAATCTTCCATGGAAAATCTGTACAACCCTCAACTGCTTGAGGACAAACCAGGGAACATATGCCGAATAGCTCCACAAATGGTGAGGTACAGTTCAAATTGTGACTGAGATTATCCAAGTCAGGCCATTACCTGCATAGTGAAATCCTGTAAAGGGAGGTATGTATCAACTCAAGAGGCACTTAACTCATTCTTTTTTTTGTCCGAGAATGTCTCCTCTTGTGGACCAGGTAAACGACCCTCAGTTCGGCCTCAAATTATCAACATTGATTGCCTGACCCCTCAGTTGCAGGCAGCCATGCTACTGCCCTTACCTCCTTTGCCAAAATGGCAGGATTGTATCTTGACACGGCTTCCCAATGTTTGACAGGGATCTCTTCCTCCTAGCTTCACTGTCAGCTCAGTAAAGCCTTGTCTGAAGTTTACGGTTTGAAAGATTGAATGCTGAAGGCTTCAGTTAGATGCAGAAACTGAGAAGTCTGCAATTGCTGTTCCTTGAGAAGAGAAAGTTAAGGTGGGACTGAATTGAAATATTGAAACTTCCAAAGCATTTTGTGTGAAGTAAAAGCAAGTCGAATTTTTATTGGCGTGAGAGTCTGTAATGAGATGACACAGATTTGAGATCGTTGGTCGAAGAACCAGAAGGGAATTAAGAGATTATATTTTCATGCAGCATGTCACAATGTTCTGGAATGGTCTGAAAGAGCAATAGGAGCAGATCCAATTATAACTTTCAAAAGAGAGTTCGATATATTCTTGAAATGAAGACTGGAATAAGATTAATTCGGTAGTTTTATCAAAGATCTCGCAGGCACAAACAGTGAATGGTTACCTTTTGAACAGTTCTATGATAATACAAGATTTTGATTGAATTTAGATATGTCTCAAACTCAGAGTCAGCTTTGATCTGTCAGATGATACCAACTAAAGAGTATGTTTGTCATTCACTGAGCTTTCATCCTATACAAAGCCATATCTGCAACACAAGTTTTAGGGAACTTGAAGAACTAAGCTTTAATATGTTACTGGAAATTAGCAGACCTCTCAGTATGGCTTACTAGCTCAAGTGTGGGAAATGGTATTGTCTGAATTCACAGAAGTGTATGAACAGAGATGGACCAATTCAGCAAAGTTATAGAAAATTGTCTTTTTTCATCACGACCACCAGCCCCTGCAATAATCTTCTGAATACATTCACCAAATGGTGTGGCACTGGCGAGTTGATTTCAGGTTGGAATTCTGGTCTGTGTGCGGTGAGTTGATATCAGCCAGGACAGCAGTGGTTTCTTGATGAATGAGGGAGATTGGAAATAAACACGTCCTTTTATTTTCCAGGCTTGAGTGACATTCAGGAGCTTTTTTTCCTGAAAGGTACACATTTGTTCTTGTGGCTGAAGATCGAGCAGCTTGTTGGCACAGATACGCACAGAAAAATGGCAAAGGTTAGGGCAAGTTCAAAAGCTGGTATTTGGTGGTCTGCTCATCAGAGAGTGGAAAAAAATTATAAGAGCAAATGTTCTTGATTCACAAAGTGTGAAATCATAATTTCACACTGATTTTTAACTCCTAATGATTGAATATATATAATTCCTGAGATTTTGTTCATTTCCAGTTCCATCCTGAAGTCACTATCATGAGGTTATCGTCTCCATTTAAATATGGATTTTCCTGCTTCCAGAAGATCATGAAGCTTCTGTTAAACTGTCACATGTCTTGGAAGCTTTGATTTACTTTTCCCTCTTCCAAACTGACTTATTTTCTTTACAACAAAGGAAATCAGTAAGGGATTCTCCAGAGTCTGTGGGATAGTAAACTGCTTTATTAAGGCAGCAATTGAAAGAAATGCCTTCATTTTTTTTTCCGTGCCTTTTAAGGGGTCAGGATGTCCCAATGCATTGTAAAAGCAATGAAGTACTTTTGACTTGGAATCACTGACGGATTTTTGTCCAGTTTTTATGCAACAAGCTCCCACAATTGGAAATGTGTTATTGATTGAATAGTTCATTTTCAGTATTGTTCCTCGAGAGGAAAATATTGACCTGGACACCGGGTGGATCTCCCTTTCTTGATCACACAATAGTGCAGCAGGATCTTTTGTGTCCTCTTGTGAGGGCAGGCTTTTTATCATCTTATCAGAAATAAATATCTGGTGCTCAAGTCTCTGGCAGGGAACCAACAGCCACAAGCCACTGGCTGACAGGCAAAAGCCATTAATCCATGGGATGCACAATCCATCAGCAAGCTGTTAGGACGTGCTCTCACTGTTTGTTACCTACTAAGTTTCTTTAATGCTGAAATCCTAATTTTGTTTTCTGCTTGGGTCGGTTGGACAGCTACTGAAATCGGATAGAGATCAGAAGGAAATGCCTGGCATTAATTTTTTTGCATTGTTTTGAATTGCAGTGTATAAATTTGTACATGCAATGCGTCAAAGACAACACACACATACACTTCAAAAATGTCTAAGCGCATTTTCAAAATTAAAATATCCTAACTCTGCAGCTGTGCTCTTGTAATTGAACACTGTGTTTGCATTGTGATGAAGTGACTTGTAAGAAAAAAAATTGAAACAAAATATAGTGTCGCAGCTCTCATCTCTCACATCTTTAAGACTCCATGCTCTCCCCAATCCCCAACTATGTCGTCTCATACACACACCATTCCCCATAACTTCCTGGCCAGTCTGGGTCTGGGACAGGATGGGGAGGGGTTTACATCAGAGCCCAGGACATGGGACCTGCTGTGCTTAGGTCAGGGTCCAAGGCAAGGCCAGGGGCTTAGACCGTGAATAGCACTGGGCCCATGATTTCTGTTCCTGCCCCGATGCCATCCTCAGCCCTTCCAGCCATCCTGTCATGGCCTTTTAGGGGCCCAATTCCAGCTTAGTGAGAAATCATGTTTATACCTGCTCCCCCATCAATCATCCCTTGTCTTTAGATACTTTATGTCAACTCACCCAAATCCTCAGGAAAACATGAAAAACCATGTTGAGATGAAACAAAACCAGTTTCTAAATATCTATTGTAGTTTTTATTTTTAACAATAACACTCTCATCCAGAAAGACCCAATTAAGTGCCTGAAAGTTTGTTTCACTATCTTATCCCTCATAAAAGCAGGCATTTGAATTCTTAGCCCTCAAACATTCTACGACCACATGGAGCTATCAATCAAACTGCCAACTGACTGTGTAATAATGATAGATTGTGGAATCAGACATGGGGCAACAGTCCTATCATCAAAGGTTGTGTCAACAGAAAGAGTGAAATAGCAAACATTGATTTTGTTTAAACTGTAAACTGTTATCTTCATAACTTTAAAGGATATGAAATAAAGTGCCATGCAGAGCATTATAGTTCCAAGTAGTTTGTCCACATGTTGTGCACATTTGTGTCTGTATTGACCACTCCTAAAAGGCATTTTCTCTTCCCCAAAACCCGATCCAAAAGGGTACCCTCGTTCTATCAGGAGTTCTGGTAAGTTTAGAATTGCTCCTGAAGAATGAGTCACATTTCAGACATTTTAGTAATGGAAATCACATCTGACTGCAGGCAATTCCATCTTTACAAGTGCAGCTGATCCCCTGAGTTTTGGACATGAAAGTGACAATATGCCTCCAATCCAAACCCCTGGTCAAAATGGTGATTGCTGCTTTTGGGAGGTGGACATCTGGACTCAAAGCTCTGGCTCCATTTTGGCAAAGCCAAGAGAGCTTTCCAGTTTAAGTGTAATTGCAGGCCTAAATACTTTAAATTAAGTTATTGCATTTGCATGTCAGAATGCCTTTTTAAAAATCTTGGTTGCATGTGTGTGATGGGAAGCTTATTGCACCATTGAGGTGTCCATGCATTAGTTGACAGTACTTTGAAATGAATTTTGAAGCCTGTTTAGTCATATTTCTTCCTTGCACAATTCTGCATGTGTGGCACCTATTTATTGTTTTATGTCCAGTCTATCTCATATTTCCTTTCAGTCTTTCCCCATGAGATTTTCATATTGACGATCACCTTGTTGTCATTTGACAGTGTATCTTTCAAGTCACCATGAGCAACAGGAATAGGGGGAGGCCATTAGTTTCTTGAACCTTAACCACCCTTCACCGAGTCAATATCTGATCTCAGACTCAGCTCTAAATTACCAGTCTTTCCCGAAGTTCCTAAGACGTTTGGTTATCAAGATATATCGATCTCAAATTTAAAATGAATAATTAATGTACCAAACATTCCCATTTGTGGAAATGATTTCTGTCCCTCTACCATTCCTTGTCCATTGAAATGCTTCCTGGATTCAATCCTGAATCATCTACCTCTAATATTTAGAATACACCCTCTGAGTCTAACATTCCCCCAACCAGCAGAAATGATTTCTCTGTATCTACCTTATCCATTCATAATGTCTGAAGAATTTAGATAATATGACCCTATAACCTTCAAATTTTCTGAGGCTACAATTCAGTATTACGTCACAAGATCAGAAATTGCTCAGGAGGTCAGGCGACATCTCTGGAGAAAGAAACACAGTTAACACTTCAGTTTCATTAGCTTGCATCAAAACTAATTTGTGCCAACTCTGGTGATAATTCAGCTCTTGGAACTGTGAGGCAATCATGATAAATCTACCATGCAGCTGGAGATCGACTGGAAAATACTTGCTTCTCTCCATTTGGAATGGAGGAGCTTGGATCTGAGGGGTTATTGCCCTCTCATTGTTCTTGCTTTTTGAGCACAATTGGAAATCTGTGGAAATTTTCTGCAAATGCATTAACCAGTCCACAACCAAAGGAAATAGCTTAGTTATTTCTCTTGTGTCCTTACACCCAAAGAAAGATTTTATTTTGAAGTTTAGTGCTTTACTGTGCGATGATTAATTAAAGTTATTTGGTGAAACTAATGAGATTTTGCCGACAAACCTGTCACAATTCATAACTTTTAAAGAACCACAACTTCACAAGAACTTGTCTTGCTTTTGTGGTTCCAAAGTATTTTAAATGCAAGAGTAGGAGTACAAAGAAAATTTCTTTGAGAAACTAATGCTCATGGCTTTATTGTTGACAGTTGTTAAATCAAATGAAAAGCTTTCATTAAAATCATTTCAGAAGCTTTTTCTTTTAATGAGCAGCACCCACGGAGCTGTTTAAAATAAACCTCTTTTTTTTTGAGTCTCCTTCCCCTGTCACAAGACACATACATCAGTGGGTAGTGTGAAACTTTTCAGGATGCAGCCAATTCTCTTTCATTTTTCTCTCTATCCTCTGCCTTCTTTCTGTTTTTCTTTCATTTCTCTCATTTGCTCACCCCTCACCTCTCCTTTATGTCTAATTTTTCCTTTCCTCCTCATTTTTTTTATTCCCATTTTCCTTCTTTGATCATCTACCCTTGCTGACACCAGGAATGGCTGTGGGAGATAATGGGTGTGAAAGCTGGTGCTCTTTTGCACAGAATTCACCGAGGGTTATTTTTCCTTCTGAAAGGAATAACACAAGCTGACAGTCCAAAGAATCATCTTGAGAATGGATCCTTCACAGAGACTGAAGAGGATGAAAAATAAACGTAGTGTAAGGACAGACCAAAACATACCACTTTAATGTTAATGCCGTGAGTGTTGAACAAAATATGCGTGAGGTGATATATTGTGGAAAGATGTGCAATAACAGAAATAGGCAGCAGTGTTTAACACCAAACACATTAATGTTGCATTGAGTTTCCATGAAATGTGCAAAAAATAACAGCTTTCAATTTCCATTGTAAATCTGAATATGATTTCAATTTCAGTCTGGCACTGAGTTCACACCTGCCTGTAATACCGCCATACTGCCAGATGAAGGCAGTAGAAACTAAGAAACAGTTCATTCAAGGTTATGAGTGGAGAGAGATCTCTCAGACCCCACCTCGCAACGAAGCTATACATTTCTCTCTTCACAAATGTGAATCAAAGAAAGATGTTCGTAGAAATACGAAATGATGCGCTGAAGGAAGTGTGGAAAAAGTATTTGAGTGTGCCGGGCACTCTTGATGGGGTGTGATCGCTGCCTGTTTTATATGCCACGTAATTTTATTGTCAAAATATGAAGTGTTAAAAGGATTAAGACTCCGTTATGTGAAGTTTAGCGTGTTATTATTTAACTCATGACTGTTTCTAAAATGAGTATCATGTAGAATTACATCCTCAATGGATTAAAATTTACTCTGGTAGCTGGCAACAGCATCTGAGTTAAATTTGCATGACAGAGAAGTAAACTTTTGAGTTTGCATAACACGAAAAAAGTCATATAGATAATGTATTCTTCGTGCTGTTGCAGGGCACAAAGCACTTCACAACTAATTCGTTATTTGTGATGCGTTGTTACTCTTGTCACGTGAGAAAACATCGCAGCCAATGTGCACACAGCAAGGTCCTGCAAAGAAGCATAATAATGGTTCATTTACGTTGGAGATGTTTAATGATACTGACCAGGAAGATCAGATTGCTCTCTTGCTCTTCTTTGAGAAGTGCCACATTATCTTTGAAAGTGCCCTGAAAATGCAAAGTTTTGTTTCAAATATTTCACCTGAAAAACAATCATGTTGATAATGCAGCACTCTCACAGTCCTTTTCCACCTATCCACTCCACCCTCTCCTCCCTGACCTATCACCTTCATCCCCTCCCCCACTCACCCATTGTACTCTATGCTACTCTCTTCCCATCCCCACCCTCCTGTACCTTATGTCTCCACGCTTCAGGCTCACTGCCTTTATTCCTGATGAAGGGCTTTTGCCCGAAACGTCGATTTTGAAGCTTCTTGGATGCTGCCTGAACTGCTGTGCTCTTCCAGTACCACTAATCCAGAATCTGGTTTCCAGCATCTGCAGTCATTGTTTTTACCTTGTATTCCACTGGGTCAATTATGTTCAGAACCATTGCAGACGGTGGTTTCCTATGTTGAAATGTTTGATAATCTTGTGTAATGAGTACACCTGCAAGGCTTTTGTGGTTATTAGTAACAGGATGCTTTCGTAGAATGGTTGCAGCAACCTGGACCTGTTGCTGGTGGAGATGAGCAGCAGACCATGACAATCTCACGTGTTGAAGATTGCACACTGCAGCAAACACATTGAACCGTAGAAATTGCATGAGATGATCTGATGTGCACGGTGAATCGCTTCGTTAGCTGCAGACTCTGAACCAGATGTCCCCTTTCAGATAATCGAAGAACAAATTGTTATAGCTGCACGTTACAATTTTTTATAGAAGCTGTGGAACCATATTGTTTTCTCTAAGATGAAGGCATTCAGACATGAGTGAAATAAAAAACTTGTGTTTATATTTTCTCCTTCACCACCTTAGGTGGTACCCGGGCTCATTGGAATTGAGTCATTGTTGTGATTGTAGGAAACGCAGCGGATAGTTTTTTTCCCCCTTTCTCTTGCAGGAATGGATATCAATAGTAACCTCATGGCCATCTCCATTCAAGACAATGCTCTCCTCATATCCATTCCAGCAGGAATCAACAAACTCTAATTTTCTCACTCTACCCCAGGTCTAATTGTCACATGAGTGTTGTTGATGCCTGAGAGTGACATTGCAATGGAGGAGTTTTGGGAACAGGATTGGCCCATGAGAGAGTAAGTAGGAGGAACAGGAATGGACCATACCATACCTTGAATTTGTTTCACTGTCCGTTGCAATTGTGGCTGATTTGTCATCAGCACCACTTTCCTGCCTGATCCACATGTTTCTTTATGTCTCAAGAAGCCAATAATCTATCCATGTCATCCTTGCATATACTCAATGGTAGAATATCCCACAGTTGTCTTGGTGAGACAATACCAAAGGTTCACAACCCCAGATGTGAAAAAAATGTCTCTTCATCCCAGTCCTAAATCAGTGACCTCTGATCTTGAAAATTTGCCTCCATGTTTTAGGTTCCAAGCTTGAGGAATCAACCCCTCAGTTTTGACCATGCCAAGCTCCTTCACAAACTTGGACATTTCAGTTAGGTAACTTGTCATTCTCCAAAACTATTTAATGTTGTTTGTTCTTTGAAGAAATACTCTGCTCTTCTATTTTTATCATCCCAAAATTGCAAAGAGATATAATGAACATATGCCATTTACAGCTGGATCTGCTATAGAGCCTCAATCCAATTCAATCATGTAGTTACTTTTCTTAATCCTACCTTATGTTCCTTGTCGATTGCAATCCTCTCTTGTATTCGATAAAGTAGGACTTGCGAGAAACAACAAAGATTCTAAAACCGTTAGCTGCAGTTACTCAAAGCCAGACTTTACAACTTGGAATCCTTCATCAAAGAATGATTCAAATCTGACAACAATCTCCGCAGTTTATTCCTGTTGAAACACGTTTGATACTCTCGCTGACAGTAGGGTTTCAGTGGCATGGGACAGGGAGCACTGTTATTAAAATTACTGAGAACAATAACAAGATCTGCTCAGTGTTTTCAGATTTAATGAATGAAGTGGGAGAATCTGGTTATTTATGAAGACATATTCTGATTTCACAATGTTCATTGTGGGATTGCATCCGCTAATTCCTTCAAACTCTACATTGGTTCACATTTCTCTTGAGGTTTGTCTTTCATTGCTTGAGGCATATTTGTAGAGCAATGCTTAATAACAAAATCACAACATATCACTATTTGTGAAATGTTGGCTGAACCTCTGTTAATCCTTTGCAAGATTACCAGGAATTATTCTAGCTCAAACTAACCTGACAGAAATTCCCCAGAAACACGTTATTGATTGACCAGCAGAACATACCTTACCTCTCAATCGCACTTCTATTTTGCACCATGTTGCAGAGCTAAATGTCATGCATAATCGACACAGACTGATTCAAAATGTTAAATGTGCACTTTTTTCTTTAGCCCACTCACCTTTTGCTCTTCACCTGATCTGTTCGGCTGACACAATGTTCCTGGAGTTAAGCAAGTAACTTATGCCTTGAGCAGATTTTGCACTTTTACCATGTATGTGACTGCTTTGGGATGCAAAACAGATATATTCAAATAACGGGGGTGATGAAGCTTGCTAAATTTTGAGAATAAAAACTAGCAGATGATTTCCATGAATTTGTTATCATTACAAACAAGGGTATACATGAGCTGTGTTCAATTCTCGTTTACACAGCACAAAGGGAACCCTTTGCTACCTTATTGTTATTTATTCCCAACAAACCATAGCGAAATGAGGAATGGATAGTTAGAGGTAGTCCTGTATGAAGAGTGCTTTGCAGTGTGAGTATTACTTGCTCATGATTTTACAGCATTAACTGCGTAACTTCTCTTCCATGGTACATTGTAGAAATATTACAGAAAGGGAAAGGAAATCAAATCAAGCCAATGGAGAATATAATGTTATCTATAAGTTAGTGAATCATCTTCTATTGCTTGAAATTGTCTTACATCCTTCAAATCTCAGTCTGTGTTCTGAAATTTTCTGCACTGAATTCATGATCAAAGTACGAGATGATGTGTTTTGTTGGAAGTTATACTTTGCTATACTGTACTCAAATAGATTGTGTTATATTTACGATCATAATCCCAGATCATCTGTGGACATATTAAACTTGAATTTCAATATGTGTTCCTTTTCAAATCAAACTGATTCAGCCAAAATAAATGCAGATGTCAATTCAGCTCCTCTCTGGAGAAAGATAGAGCCTGGAATGTCCCATGGGCTGAAAAATGGCAGATGAAGTTCAATCTGTATAAATGCGAGACATTGCATTTTGGTACAAAAACAAGGATAGCGGTTATACAATTACTGGTAGGGCTTTGCGGAGTGTTGTAGAACAGAGGGACCTTGGTGTGCAGGTACTGTACATAATTCTTTGAAGTTTGCGTCACATACAGACAGAGTGGTTGAAAAAGCATTTGGCATGCTTGCCTTCATTGCTCAGTTCTTTGAGAAGTTGGGTGGTTATATTGGGGTTGTACAGGATATTAGTGAGGCCTCTTCTGGAGTACTGTGTCCAGTTCTGGTTGCTTTTAGTTATAGGAAGGATGTTATCAATTTGGAGAGAATTCAGAAGAGATTTATCAGGATGTTGCCGGGTTTGGAAGGTTTGAGTAATAAAGAAAGGCTAGAAAGGCTGGGACTTTTTCACTGCAGCGTAGAAAGTTGAGAGGCGACCTGATAGAAGTTACTAATATACTCAGAGTTAATGGTAGTTTTTTTTCTCTAGGATGGGGGATTTCAAGACTAGGGGACACATTTTTAAGGTGAGAGGAGAGAGATCAAAAAAGACATGAGAGGCAAATTGTTTACACAGAGGGTGATTCATGTGTGGAATGAACTTCCTGAGGAAGTGGTGGATGCAGATACAATTGCAGTATTTAAAAGATATTTGGATAAATTCATGAATAAGAAAGGTTTGGAGGAATATGAACCAGGAGCAGGCAGGTGGGACTAGTTCAGTTTGGGATTATGTTTGGCATGGATTGATTGACCTGAAGGGTCTGTTTCCACACTGTCTGACTCTATGAATCTATGTGCTGAGTTTGTCCAGCATTTTAAAAATTTCTGATTCAGTTCTCCAGCATCCAGTATTTTGTTTTTATTTAAGTTCTTACTTCTATAATACAGGAAATACAACAACCCATTTAGCAAAGCAAGCTTCCATGAACGAAAGTCTACAATGACCAGATAATGACGGCACGATGGCTCAGAGATTAGCACTACTGCCTCACAGTACCAGGCACCCAAGTTTGATTCCAGCCTGAGGTGATTGTCTATCTGGAATTTGTATGTTCTCCCCATGTCTGTGTGGGTTTCAGCCAGATGCGCTAGTTTCCTCTCACTGTTCAAAGATGTGCATGTTTGCTGTGTTAGCCATGTGAAATGCAGGGTTACATGAATAGGTAAGGGGCTAGGTCTGGGTGGGCTCTTCAGAGGGTTGGTGCAGACTCGATGGGCTGAACAACCTCTTTCCACACTCTAGGGATTCTATGATTCAAGAAGCTTTCTTTTGGGATGTTGTTAAAGGTCCGAACATTGGCCTGGATACTGGGGTTAATTAAATTCCCTGGTCTCCTTTGAAAGAATGTGATGTGATCTATCACATCTGCTTGAAAGATCATAAGATGTCAGGACAGAAATTGACCCTCCAGCACATCAAGTCTGCCATTCAGTCAGACCTTGGCTGATCTGATAAACCTCAGCTTTCCTGCCTTTTCCCACAACTCTTGAATCTCTGACTGATGAAAGATCAGTCTATCTTAGCCTTGAATGTACGCAATAGCCCAACCTCTATAGCCCTTTGCAGCAAAAAAGTTCCTAACATTCACGAACCTCTGAGAGAAGAAATTGGTCTGTATCTCTTTCCTAAATGGGTAATCCCTTGTTATGAGATTATACCCTTTGGTCCTGGACTCTTCCACAAGGGGAAACAACCATTTCACATCCCCTGTCATATCCCCAAAGAAGGTAGCATGGTGGTTCAATGGTTAGCACTGCTGCCTCACAGCGCCAGGGACCCTGGATCGATTCTAGCCTCAGGCGACTAGTCTGTGTGGAGTTTGTACATTCTCCCTCTGTCTGCATGGGCTTTCTCCGGGCTTCCTCCCACAATCCAAAGATGTGCAGGTTAGGTGAATTGGTCATGCTAAAATTGCCCCTAGTGTAGGTTATTAGTCAGGGGTAAATATAGGATAGGGGAAAAGGTCTGGGTGGGTTACTCTTTGGAGGGTCGGTGTGGACTTGTTGGGCCAAAGGGCCTGTTTCCACACTGTAGGGACTCTAATTCTAATCTTGTATGTTTTGTATTGACACAGAGTAAACCCCTCTGAGTAATTTAAACCAGCCACACAGAAATGATTCACCCCGTGTTGTCATCTTTTAAACTTGAGAAGCAAAAATCTATCCCAGAGGTCACTATTTAAACTAAAAATTAACAACTTTATTCTTTAAGAGCAACAGAGAGTCTTAAAACCAACTACTATTTACAATCCCTTTCTCTTAAACCTATCTTTTATATCCCACTCGACAATACTAATCTGGGAAAACGTCCTGATTAAGACTTACAAAAAATTCAACTTCCAAAACCAGACAGCTGTTGAATCTTCTCTTTGTATCTTCCTCTGCAGATTTTTCTGTCTTCTTTTCGATGATCTGCTGTGCAAACTTCTTATTGACAGGTATCTTCCAGAGAGCTGTTCTGCTGGCAGTCTGTACTTGTTGGTGGCTTGACATTTCTCTTCCTAGCTGAAACCCCCGAAACACTATCATTTCATTGGATTTAATATTATCAAATACTAAATTCAAATGTGATTGGATTTGGTATCTTGGGGCATAATTTAAACTGATTGGCTGAATTTGAAGTTGTTTTTGTTTCACGGCAACCCAGAAGCTGCTATTTGTTTTGACCAAGTGTTATATTGTTACCTTGTTCCAAACTCTCTGTGCTTTGTCCTTGCTAGATTTTCAACTCTTTTAAAGGTGCAGTACCTCTACAACTTCATAAGAGGTGCAATAAGATTGCATCTCGGACATCTAAATTCCAATGTGTACAGGCCCAAGCTACTTAACCGCTCCTCACAAGACCTCCTCAACCGCTCCTCTCTGATTTGCGCCTTTTAGCTTTTGTTAAACGTCCCTACTTTTATGCTCTATTCCACTTGCCTTCCATATTACCCACTGAACATGTACGTTAATTTTTTGTGATTGTCACATGAGGATTCCCAAATCCCTCCTTGCTATAGATTTCTGGTCTTTCTCCACTGAAATAATATTCAGCTCTTCTATTCTTGCCATCAAAGTACATAACCTTACATTTTCACATATATGCCAAATTTTAGCCCACTCATTTAACCTGTCTCTGTCCCTCTGTAGACTCTTTATGTTATCTTCATGATTTGCCCTAACACCCTTTTTAGGTCACCCATAAACTTGACTGTAATACATTAACTTCTCTCATCAATTCATGAATATAGTTGGACTTTGGTTTAATGCCTGAATGTTTTTTTCTCATGTGTCTCCAAATTTTGAATTATGTCAGTTGATCCATGCCTTGAGTGCTCTCCCTGAAGGCAGGTTTCAGGCTTATTTTCTGATGATGCTTCATTTTGACTGAATTGCCTGTCTTGCCTATTTTGGTGAGTGATGGATTTGCCATTTCCTTCCACTCTTAGCGGAAATGCAACGACCACAGATTCCTTTTCCACCTTGAACAGAGCAGGAATTGAACTTGCGCCATTGGCATTATTCTGAACAACACACTTGCCACCAAGCTAATTTGTGACACTTGTACAATAATAAAATATTGGTTCATACAGCATGCAATCTCAGTTCAAGAATTATGTTTACTACATTTCAGCTCATCAATGCATGTCACTGTTCATTTTATGATTTAGTTTTGAGAATTACTGAAATGTGATTAATCTCAGTCAAGTGATATTAATGAATACTAATGCTTCTGAAAGAAGAAGTGTAAGTTGGAATTATTTTACAATGATTAGGTACAGGATTCTGTTTTCCCACCCTGCTTTCCAGGATACTTTGAAAAGACTTCACTGACACTCTGTCAAGATTTATGCCAGACATTCTCTGTTTACTGTACCTAACAAGAGTGAATGTTGTGTTCCTCTACTTACAGCAGCCATCAGAAGACAGGGAGTGTGGAGTACTTGGCATCCTGCCGGGGGACCCCTTGATCTGCAGGATAGATGGCAGAAGAGAGCTAGTGCAGAGGAGAAGGACAGAAGGGTGAAGTGGCCTCTTCCTGCCCTTCCGATGTTACATTCTTGTTGTCAAAGTAAGTGTACCAGTTGTAGACAAAACTTTGTGAATCAATAACATGGGTTCTGTATTTACCGATAAGACCATAGACAGTGAGTCAGTTCCACTGTAACACAGTAGTTCCGTTCTCCTGCAATCCCGTGTCCTAAGATAATCGCACAATAGAAGCAACATTTCAACTCATGGGGCCGGAATTGTGCTGTAACCAACACACATTTTAAAACTTTGTGCTTTAGAAATAGTGTCCCCAATTTGTCAACCATGTTCTAGCAAATGCGTGTTGATGAAATACGTGTTATAGCAAAATGATCTGGAGTTAATTGGGAGACAGTTATACATACCTTAGTCTTATTGTTTTTGTCCTAGACTGATGACAAGCCATGCGATGAACACAATCACATCATATTGAGGTGTGCAATGATTGACAGCAACTTAAGGTATATTTCTTCAAGGTATATGCAATCATATTTCATAGGGTATGGACGTTCTTTCTCCAGCACGTCTTCTCACCCACTTTTGGAGGTATCCTAAACAGACTGGTGTGTGCCAACCAATGAAATCCAAGCTTCAGATGTGGTGAATGGTGCCCACTTATACTGCTCCATGTGTCCATTTAGTGTTGTTTGCTTATCCTTGCAGCTGTCTTTTTGGCACTTTGAGGTAAACTTTGGGGTCATCTAAAATTGGAACCAAAATTTGGCCTTCAAGTAGACTTTCAAGTAGATGGATCTAATTGTCACTGAAACAAAAAGCATTTTCTACCAAAAAGCAACTACCACAAAAAAGAAATCCAAGTGTGCATCTGAGGACTTTAACCCGCTGTCAACCACATGTCACCCTTCAGCAATGACATCACACAAAGTGAACCAAATCTATTGCAGGCAACACAGCCAAGCTCCAGAAATATTTCAATGACTTTCTGGTCAAATGCAAATTCAGCATTGCTACCATTGCATTTTTGTTAACATTGACACTTATAGTGGAAAGTGGGATCAATATATCAATGAGAATGAAAATGAGACTGTCTTGATTGTGGCTAAGCACAAAATGAATTGGACTTGAAATGAAAACTGATGTCAGTCCATGTTGACTTCATATTCAGGTTTACATCTGTGTAAACATCCAGCACTGTGGAGTTTGAGGCTGGGCATGGGTGATAGGCCCTCAGGTGACACATGGCCACAACTAGTGCAACCCAGGTTTACTCCAAAATTCTCATGATGAAAATTGATTTCTTAAACAATATTACAGTAGAAATAATTGAAAATTAATAAATTTCAGGTAAAATGCATAAAATTCTCCAGCACATGAACAGACCATTTGGTCCAATACATCCATGTCATTGTTGATGCTCCATGTAAGCCCTCAATCATCCTACTTCTTCTGCTTTCTCTGCCTGGAACTGACCGAACCTCAATTTAAATGCATCTTTGCTCTTCACCTACATTATGTTTGTAGTCAATCTCAATCGTCGTTTGATGTTCATTCTGTATTAAACCTGACACACTGCAAACTGCCTTTCACGTGAATGAGCAGAGCCATCCATTCCTCAGTCATCCAGAAGTCAACCACAAAAACCACAACTACCACTTATAGACCTTGTTTTAAAATCATTATATGTGTCCCACATGACTTCATAACACCCACATCTTCAGAACATTTGTTAATCTCTTCATATTCTCTTTATCTTGCTCTTCCCTCCTCTGCGTGCAGGTATGTTCTTACACACACACACACACAATTACCTTTTAATAGAGTTAAAAGCTAGCAGTGACATTACCAAGTGTTCTTAATAAGATATAATGTAACATGTGCTGCAGCTACTGGACCTTTTGTTTGGCAAAGCGTTGGACAGGTAAGATGCCAAGTTTTGTTTCTCCCCAGTCAAATCACTCAAACTTGAACCCCTAAATCCCAATATGTGTTTGTTCAGTTTGTTTTTGAGAAAATCCTTGGGTGGCTTTAGTAGCAATCACATACAGACACCATGGGCCTATAAGCTGATTGGTCTCTGTCGATGCTGTCCTGATTTCACTTGTTGCAGTCATCATTAAAGACATGCTATATATGGTGAGTGAGGGGTCACTGCAGACCTTACAAAGGGAAGCTTAGTCACTTCCTCCCTGAGAGGACATTGCTAGTTTCAGGGAAGGGAGTTAGTGATTAGTTTAGATTGGGTTTTATCAGGAGGTAGTGTTCTCCTTCCACAAGCCTCAGAGATTGGGGAGAGCAATTATTCTGAACATTTTTCTACATGGTCATCTTTCTTTCTGTGTCAAAAGCATTACTGGAAGATAGGACTTCAGTTTATACTATGTATTGGACAGTGGGCAAGCTTGATGGACCGTGTAAGTCTTTAAACTTGTCGACACAGATTTAGGATTAACTCTGAGACTTCTGTGGCTCAGAGGTTTACTCAGTCAGTAGCTGACTGGAGGTCTGAAATAGTCCAGGAAGAAGGCAGATTACTACCTTCACCTCCGAGCAGTTAGGGACAGACAACACAAGCCTTGTCCACAACATCCATTCTATCCATGACCCACACACAAATCACAAAACGCAGACAGAAAGTTTGTCCAAATTCAATCCACATTTATTTTCAGATTTAATTGGAATAATCAGACTTGAAAGATAATGGAACAAACTTGTCCCAAACAACTTCACTACCCTATTCATCACAACTAATCAACTAATCTCCAATCCAGCCCAGGCCATGTGTGATCTCCAGGGAGAGGCAAAAAACCCGAGTTAAAATCCCAGGGCCAATATAGGGGAAAAAATCTCTGGGAAATTCCGCTCTGACCCCATGTGGCGATCAAAATGTGTCGATCAGTCTGGGCTTTGTCAGCTAAACGCTTCCCAAGGCAATTGCTTTCCTCTACTGACACCAACTGAACACTTTGCCAGGGAGCCTGGTCTCCCAACTGTCTGCAGTCAAGCACTGTGTTGGAAGTCACTCTTCAACACAAAGGCTTTGCCAATTCTGGTTTGCTGAAACTATCAGAACACATTGCTTCATGGCCTGGTCTCCCAAATGTCTGTTGTCTTGCTCCACACTCATGAATGAAAATTCTTCCTAATCCTTCCTCAGAATTGATTCCAGCAACACCCTTTAATTTGCAGAGAGCTGAACCCATTTCTTCAGTCTGCTAGGGACTCTCACTGATATGGAATGGGAACCGAAAGTCAGAAATGATTGGAACAGTAGCTCTGAAATATATACAAGGCCAAATAAGGTGGTGGTGGGGAGGGAGGGAAAGTCTGTTAGAGCATGACCTCCCTTTAAAGACATTTATTCCATGTCCTATCTCTGGAAGGCACACCCGCATCTTTCCTAGCTCCTGTACAATGTTAAATTGTAACACCAACAGACAATCCAGAATGAGGAAACAACAGACCAAATATTCCCCCAAAATCCTGGGGGGGGGAGGGGGGTTGAAAAAAGCCACATCAGTTGAAGAAACAAAGAATACCTTCTAAAGGAGCAGTTTGTCAAGGATCAGGTTTCCAAGACTCTGATCATTATCCGAGCCTTCTCCATGTACTTCTGGTAACAAGACAAGCAAGTACTGAGGACGAGGAGGCTGGAGGGAGCCTGTCAGGAAGCAGACACTGAAGTGAGCACAGACAGGCATGATAAAAGTCAGCATTACCCATTAATATGCCACATTACTGCTTGACCCTCAGCTCCTAGCCATTGTATCTGAATGTTCAGATCCACCAATCAGGAGTGAGCAGACTCTGAATCTGTTTCAGCTTCCCATTTGGTTTGAATGCTGGTGCCTGTTAATTGCACTTCTCGCAATTTGGCATTGGAGCAGGATTTCCCTTGCCTGGTCCACCCTTTGCACTCTTGAGTCCCAGTTGGAGTCTTGGAGTCTGAGTCTTGCCGTGTGTGGTGGTAGTCAGAATGAAAACTGAAGATTCCCTCTCAAAAAGAAGGGTCATCTTTCATCACCAACTAACCTGGCTTTCTCTGTGGGCTCCTGAAGTTAGCCTGGCAGTATTCAACACCGGAATGTAGAACCGTAGTGTGATGTCAGGGATGGGTTAACCAGAGCAACCATCTGCTGTCATATTCCATAGTATCCTGGAGATCAGGCAACCTGGAGCAACAGGATCTTGAAGCTAAAGAGCAAAAGAGGGTGCAGCCTCCGCCCAAATGTTTGAGCTCCTCCAGTAGATTGGTCTTGGTCTGGTGAGATGACCAAATTGATTGATCTGGTAACCAGTACCCCGACATCTTGAAAAGATCAGGATGACCTCAGTGGAGATTATCCATTTCAAAAGGTGAACTACACAGCGTGGCATTGAACTGAGTGTTGTGCTGTTCACCCACTGCCAAATCGAGTGGCAAGAGTGTCAACACACTGTCCTTTACGCATCAATGGGAGGCAACAGGTCACCTTGACAGAAGAATCAAGGATGGGGTCCCTAACCTGTTTGTCAACATCCTGGACCATCATATTGCCTGTCTGTAAACACAATGTCTCACTCTGCAACTGCGTCTGACAGCAGTCAATATCCTCTCATATCATTCACACTCCGAAACACAACCATGTCCTAAACCATTATGCTGAAGAGCCTCCTATGGCAGTACTATGCATCCCTGGAGAATACTGTCCCCTGAGACAATCATCAGACGTCTTAAGAAAGGAGAGAGAGAGCTGTGGAACGATTCTTGGCAGATGGATAATCATCCCCAGAAAGCTGAAGTGAAAATGTTTCAAAAACAGTTAATCCTGGATAAAACAACCCCCAAGTCATTGCCCCAAATAGCCAGAACAGCCACTTATAGATGGTTTCTCTGAGATTCAAACCAAACCACATTGTGAGAAACCTGGGGGTTGAAACATTTGGCTTGCAGTAAATGATCATTTGGTGAGTTTTACTTGGTCGACAAATAGAACTGAAATTCCACAGATCCTGTTTCAAACAGGAGGTTAGTTTATGAGAATCTTGGGATAGGAAAGATCTACTTTGAAAACAATTTCAGGAAATTCTAAATGTTGCTTCAAATAAGTTTACATTATGTTCATGGAAGGACTCCAAACAGTGAGTTGGACTATGCATCAATTAAGCTGAGAAGTTTGAGATTTTTTGAATGCAGGATCTCAGAGTTCATGTCTATTATAAACCAAGAGAGTTCTGGCTTGAAGTGCCTATATTTCATATGCTAGCAATGCCTGTGTTGAGGAGGAAATCTATAAGGATGGATTGGTTGGAAGAGGTTTGAAGGGATGATCAAGCAATCTCAATGCTTGTCTGAATCTTTAGGCCAGTCCTCAGAACAAGATTAAACTTTCATTGTTTGATAAATATCTGGTTTGATTTATCCCCAAGATGTGCAGATTAGGTGGATTAACCAGGAGGATTACAGGGTTAGGGTAGGGGGACGGATCTGGGTGGGATGCTCTTTGGAGGCTGGTGTGGACTGATGGGCCAAATGGCTTGCTTCCACACTATCAGAATTCTGTGATTCTATTTGGAGAAGAACAGAATTTGATCTAAGTTGGGTTTCATTAATAAGTAATGACACTTCACTTTTAATATCTTTCGTTTTACTGATTATTTCAGTGAGTGTGCAATTCCTGCTGCAATAGCAGGTTCTTTAATTATGGTATGATGTTTGCTTAAACCAGGAACCTTGTGGCTTCATTCTATGAACAAGCATTTGAGTTTTCTGACCTTTTAAATAAAATTAAAATGTTATTGGTCTCCACAGAGATCATGACATAATGTAAAACACATTACTGAAACAAGCTGATGATCACCAGATGATCACCAACCAGGGATCAACAAGGCCAGAGGAAAGAAATGACATTTGAGTTCAGAGTTTCTGATCCATGCTTAGAGTGAGTTCTGTTATTTTACCATTTTAAATAAGCTCTAACCTTCCTCGAAATACTCCTCAAAAGCATTAATTCAATTTACTGTTTGAACACCCATAATGTTGCCCATGCCCCAACCCCTCGACCCCTCATTCTGTGTAAGACCAAGTCTATCGACTCATAATGTGATCAATAACTGAAAGAAATAGAAAGATTGATACTGTATCATATACCATATGCTGTTCCATTCAGAGTTGCTCTATGTTGCAGTTTTCCCTTTCTTCTCTCAGCTCAATCTCTTCTCCGGCTCTGCATCTAATCCCTCTCTTTAACCCATTCTGTCTCCTGTCTCTCACTGAAACTTCTGCATTAGGTCCACTTGCCTACATTCGGTCCATATCCTTCCAAATCTTTCCTGTTCATGTACCTGTCCAAATGTCTTTTAAATGTTGTAATTGTACCTGCATCTTCCACTTCCTCCAGCAGTTCATTCCACTCATGAACCATCCTCTGTGTTAAAAAGTTGTCCCCCCCGGGTCTCTTTTAAATCTTTTTCCTCTCAGCTTAAAAATGCCCCTTCGTTGGGACTATTTCTTCTTCACTTGTCATTGGCTTTCCAGTGATGAAAAGGTTGTTCAGGAAAATTAGTTGAGATTGCCTGGTTTCAATTTGCATGATTGAACTTTGAGATCTGGACTTTTGATTCAGTGGGTGTCGTTGTCACTTAGACTTTCACATGAACAGATACAAGCAAACCTTTCAGAGCAACGTTAAAAATCACACAACACCAGGTTATAATCCAATTGGTTTAATTCCTTCATCAGGATGGAGCAGCGCTTCGAAAGCTAGTGCTTCCAATTAAATCTGTTGGACTGTAACCTGGTGTTGTATGATTTTTAACTTTGTCCACCCCAGGCCAACACGGCATCTCCAAATCATTTCAGAGCAACTTCTTTTACATTATCAGCTGCTTGGTACTGTCTCCGTTCTCCGTTCTCCAATCAAATCACAAACTAAGGCAGTCTAGATTTTCTCTCCGACCCAGATCATTCCTAAAATGAAAAACCAGTTGGATGGTGAGTACAGTTACCTTGTTTTCTCTCTGACTGCTTGTGCAACCTCGTGCCTCAGATTAATTCAGTCTACAAACAAACCTATTGTGATGTTTGCTCTCTCTGTGAAGTATGGTATGAGGTCACACTTGTCCTGTGAGGTCATGCTTTAACCTTTCCAGTTCAAGGGACCTCACCGGATTCAAACCAGGAGTTAGAAATACCCTCTGTTTTCTGAGGTTAGAATATGTTGCTTTCCCAGACTATAATGACAAGCTTCTAGTTTCATGATGCAAAGAATTGGGTGTGTGGGAGATGGGCAGTCATGGGATTATCAGGATACTCTTTGTTCCCCTGCTCTTCGTGGTACCGAATAAATATTCATCAATATTCACCAATGTTCATCAAACTAAGAAGAGTTTTTCAGTGAAGAACTGAGCATGAGGTTCAGTCACTATCATGAACTAGACTCCAGTTTTTGGATTGACTGAGATCTGCTAATAGTGAAGAGCAAATGTCTTGTCCCCAGAGTGGGGGAGTTCAAAACTAGGGCCATTTTTTCAGCTGAGAGGAGAAAGATTGAGAAGAGACCAGGGGAGGGGGCAACTTTTTAACACAGAGGATGGTTCATGAGTGGAATGAACTGCTGGAGGAAGTGGAAGGTCCAGGTACAATTACAACATTTAAAAGTTATTTGGACAGGTACATGAACAGGAAAGATTTGGAAGGATATGGACCGAATGCAGGCAAGTGGGAACAGTTTAGTTTGGGACATTAACGAACAACGATGCCACATTAAGAACTTTAGACCAACCTTGCAAACCTTACAAAATTCTCTCTGGTCAGCTGGTCGATGACTGGCTTGTGTTCACTTGGTAAAGTCAAGCTGATCTGTCTGATCACCTTCTTTCCAAGACAGATCAACCACAGCAAATGCAGTTACTTTGCCTTGCTTGTATTTGCTTGGGCAGCCTCCTGCCTCAGACTAAGTTAGTGATGTCTGATCTCTCTGTAATGTACTGTGTGAAGGTCACACATGTCTGTGAGGTCATGCTTTGACCTTTTAGGTTCAAGGAGTCTCACCTTGATCAAACAGTCTGTTAGAAAAAGCATTCTGTTTTCTGAAATTAAACTGATATTCTAGAATGCACGAACCAGTTTTCAGTCCCTGACACCTCCTTCTTTTACATGTCTTTAATCTGAGCAGCGCTTGTATGCACAATGTTCAAACTGACAACTTAGATTTTGTCCATTTAATCTGGAGGCTATATTGATCACAAACCATAGTTGTGTCAGAAATATGTACCTGCAGGGAAGGAGTTATAGTGAGAAACATATAATTTCCCTGGAAAACTCAAACATCTGCAAGCTGGCATGTTCAACACAAAATGTAACAGCGACTGTCACTGAAATTAATTTATGCCCATTCTGCAGGTTTGTTTAAACCTTTGTGTAATTTGTCTCGGTCCTCCTCGGTTTTGACTGTCCCCTCAAATTTCATCTCCTCGGCCCAACCATCTTAAGCTACTTCATCAATCCTCCATCACAAGGTCAGAAGTGGGGATTTTTGCTGATGATTGCAGTGTTCAGCGTCCTAAGGGACTTCTCAGTTGGAAAGGAGTTCATACTAAGATACAGCATAACCTGGACAACATTTAGATTTGTCTGATAAGCGCAAGATCAAATTTACATGACAGAAGTGCCAGGTAAAGACCAGACAGAATCTCACTGTCATCCTTTGAGTTTCAATTGCAAAATCATTGCTGACTTCTGCATAACCAAATCCCGAGGATGACAATTAACCAGAACTGAACTGAAGATGCACTCCAAACACTATGCTTATGAGAGTACAGGTTGGAGACTCAGAATTGTGAAATGAGCAACTCACCTTCTGACTCCTCAGATCTGACCCATCATCTCCCACTAATGAATCACAATTGTGATCGAGTATTCTCCACCTTCCTGAAAGAGTGAAACTGCAATTACATTCAAAACATTCAACACCAACCCGGAAGCATGCTGAACTGGCACCCCCGATCACCACCTTCAAACATTCCCATCTGCAGGCTGCACAGAGGAGCAGTATGTGCCATTTACTCTGGAGTAATGTGTGAAATCTCCTTTGATGCCATCTTTCAAAACCATGAATTTTTTCATCTAAAAGGATAAAGGTTGCAGATTCATGGGAATGGCACCTCCAAACAGTTCCATTCCAAGCCACACACCATCCTGATTTGGAAGTATATCATAGTTCCTTCACTGTTGCGAGATCATAGTCCAGGAATTCTCACATAAACTATAAGGTATCGGAACAGATTTGGCTATTCGGTCTATCAAATCTGCTCCACCACTTGATCGTGGCTGATAGGTCTGTCAATCCTATTGTCCTGATTTCTCTCTGTAACCCTTGATTCCCTTGCTCATCTATCTATTGACACTCAATGACTTGGCCTCAGGAGTTCTGTCCACAGATTCACCATCCTCTGGCTGAATAAATTCCTCCTCATCTCAGATCGAAAGGATTGTTCCTTCACCCTGAAGCTGTACCATAAGATCTACTTATGAAAACATCTTCTCCATGTCCACTCAATCCAAGCCTTTGAGAACTGTGTAAGTTTCAGTGAGATTCCTGGTCATCCTTCAAAATTCCATCAACTACACACTCAGAGTCCTCAACTGCTCATCATATGACAAGCCCCTCATTCACAGGACTACTCTTGGAGTCCCTCCAAGGCCAGAATACATTTTCTGGATAGGGGACCCAAAACTGCTCAGAATATTCCAAATGCATTCTAACCAGAGCCTTATATAGCCTCAGCAGTACATTTCTGCTCTTGTATTCTTGAAATGAATGCTAATATTGCATTTGCTTTTCTAATTACCAACTGAACCTGCATGTTCATGTGATAGTATTGTATCTTTAAGAGGGATTTGTTCTCTGCTGTTCTTTTGCAGAGTGGTGTTATCAACCTGGAGCCAGAATGTCTGCCTCAGAAGTAGGAGATAAACAGCTTTCAGCTCCATGATTTAAAGAAAAAATTAGACAAAAGAAGCATGAGTGTGTGGAATCAGTCTCACACAGAGTTTCAGTTTTGCTTTCAGTTAAGGTTGGGGTTGAAGCTGCTGGCTACAGCTCTCTCTGCTGTAGCTAAAACATTTACTGCTGCAAGTTGTTCATTTTGGTTTTCCTTTCTTCTGGACTGGTGACAGCACGTGAGAAAATGTTTCCTTGAATTTTCCTTTGTCAAGGGCATGTTTTTGGGATGTTGCTCTCTTGGAACTGTTGATGATTTGCAGTTTAATAAAATATATTGTTTTGCTAAATATATTGATAGAATTAAAGTTATGCCAATTTTTTTTATTGTTTGTGTTTTAACTGTGTTGTAAGAATAAAGTGTGGGTTTGCCTAAAGCCTAGTAGGGAACCAATCGAATCACACCTGGGACATAGCGCCTTCCACTTGTCTTAAAATCAGATAAATTTCGGGTCTAGCCTATTTCCTTGATATATTTTGAGGGGTTTGGTCTGGTCCATAACAGTAACCTTAGGAGCACGTGTCCAGGATTCCCTTAAGTCCCTTTGTGCTCCAGATTTCTGAAGCCTTTCCACATCTGGAAAAAGCGTCTACATATCTATTTTTTTCTCCCAAAGTGCATAACCTCACAATTTCCCACATGGTATTCCAACTGCCACTTCTCTCCTAGCCTGTCTAAGTCCTTCTGCAACTTCTTTAATCCTACCTGCCCCTCCACCAATCCTTGTGTCATCTGCAAACTTAGCCATAGTGCCCTCAGTTCCTTTGTGCATATGGTTAGTGTATAATGTGAATTGTGGTCCCAACACTGAACACTGGAGAACTCCACTCGCAACTGGCTACCTTTGTGATAAAGACTCTTTCTCCCTCCTCTCTGCCTTCTGCCAGTCAGCCAATCCCTGTCCACGCTAGGATCTTGCCCCTGCCATCATGGGCTCATCTTATTTAGCAGACTCCTGTATGGCAACTTATTAAAGGCACTCTGAAAACAAAAGAAAATCACATCCACTGGCTATCTTTTGACTAACTTGACCCTCCTGAAAGAATTCCAACAAACTTCTTGGGTATGATGTCCTCTTGAAGAAACCACTCAGGCATTCTTTACAGACTGCTTCACTGTAACACCGACACTCTTCCCAGTTATGACATTCTTGTCTACCACTATCATATGACCTGCGTCAGCTCAAGAGGAAGGCTTACCATCAGCTTCTAAAGGGCAGGAAGATATGGACAACAAATGTTGGCCATGTTTGCAATACTTACATATCCCATGAAGAATTAAAATAATCTGTTAATTTAGATGTTGCATTTTGATTTCAAATCCAGATTTTTGATAAGAATTGTGATTCATTGTGGAATGACACTTGCCACCTTTTGCCCCGTGACTATCCCTAACTTCTACTTTCTGTCAAGTGATCCATACTAATCCATGTCACCTGACTCCTCATATGTATTCATTAAGCTGTGATGTGTCATCTTATTGGAAGCATTTTAAGAAGCTCCAAATGACTGAATGAAGTAACACAGTCTTGAATCAGGATTTTGGCTTTTGAAGTCCATGTTCACCATTCATTGTTAAATATTTGGTTTCTAGAGTTGTAATAATCTCTTCTTTCCTCACACTCATGCTTCATACATTATCTGTAATTCCCTGGGTTTGTTCTATTTTCCTTCTTAAATAGCGTTGAAACATTAGTTTTCAATCAATCTTCTTGTACTAGAAAATTCTTTCATTAATTACCACCTGACTTGACTATATAATGTATTAGCTGGTATCCCATATTCTGCCCTCCATAACCTTGAATCCATCCAAAACTCTGCAGCCCTTAGCTTAACTCACAATACAATGCATTCTCATATCTCATTGGTGCTTACTGGCATACATTCGATTTTCATCAGGCACAGTGTTGATTTTAAATTTCTCACTCTTCTTTTTACATTTCTCCACAACCTCAACCCTCCCTATCATATATCTATCAAAGTGAATGTCCCCTCCCTCCCCAGCACCTGTGCGATGTTAAATTTTCGCACACCCCAACATTGTTTGTAAACGGAATTTGAACATAAGGGACAGGAGTGGGCAACTTGGCCCCTCAATCCAAGGATTATGAGGGTGAGAAGATTGGAGGGAGCCTGTGTAGGAACAGATACTTCAGTGACCAGGAACAGAATGATAAAAAGTGTGTATCAACCATGAGTTTTTATTTTATTCATTCACAAGCTTATGCTTGGCACTAGGAAGCGTTGCATTTAACAACCAAAAGAGATGTTCTGTCACCCATGGGACTTTCCGACTTGAGAAGAAACCTCAATTTGTCCAGTTACATAGACATTGTCACCATTAGAGCAGGACAGAAGCTGGGCTATCTGCGGAAATTACCTCAAACCTGATACAGCAACTGTCTGGATAAAAATGTTTCCTCTGAATTTGTGACTGGATTTATCAGTGACCACCTGATTCAGGTCTTGTGCTCTATGTCTACTTTGTCAAACCATTTCAGAACCTTCAAGAGCCTTATCAAATCACTTCTCAGTCAAAACAACGTAAAATACTGCAGGGGACTTTCTACCATGTGGAGGAGTTGAAACAAATACCATTGATGTATTAATGGGAAACAGGATAAGAACATGAGGGAGAAACAAATAGAAGGCTAGTTTGATGGGGATTAAACTGAAGATGTAGGAAAGTACTTGTGTGAGTGCAAACATCAACATGGACCAGCTGGGTTGAATAACTGGTAACTGCTGAGAATACTCTGAAAAACCCAGTCTTTTATTTTTAACCCTCCTCACCTCAAGGGGCTGAGAATAAATCTAGCATCTCTTCTAACATCATGGCTGGGATAAGTGAACTCAGTGCAGATTGAGAGTTGAAACCTGCTGCATTTTCAAAGTGCACTGGGGACCCCAGAATATGGAGACATGAAAAGAAATTGAAAAACATGCACCATATCTCATCTTTCAGAGATGTCTCAAAGCATTTCATGCACAATGAAATGGCATTACTACTGTTATTGAGAAACAGTGTTAAAGCTATGAATAAAAATAAAACACTCCTCATTTTGAGATTACATTTCACAATCATTTTATGCATTAACTTTATTGTTAGCAAAACTGTTCAAGGTATTTCTGGGAACATGCCTAGGAAAAATCTATCTTGGCTGCCCTTGTTCTTTGTCACATGAGAAAAGATTAACTTGTTGTTACTCCAACTGTAATTTAGCAGTTCAAACAGAACAACAATTGTTGTGATACATAATAAATTTCAATTCTGAACAATGGATGTGTTTGGAAAGTGAATTCATACAACACAGTTTTCATGTCATGCATTTACATGATACTGTTGGTTTATGCAGGGAGAGATCATGACTTCCTGTGAGACCATTGCCTGTGGTTTTCACACAAGAGTTACAAAGTATTGACTTTTCTTAATTACTCACAGTATGTGGGTATCACTTGCGAGGCCAGCATTTATTTCTTGTCCCCGATGGCCCTTGAGAAGATAAACCGCTGCAGTCTGTGTGCTTTAGGGAAACCCACACTGCTATAAGGGAAGGATTTCCAGGATTTTCACCCAGCAGCACTGAAGGAACAGTGATAAATTTCCAAGTCTGTATGGAAAGTCGCCTGGAGGAGAACTTGCAGGTGGTAGTATTCCCATGTATATGTTGCTCTTCTCCTTCCAGTGGAAGTGTTTGTGGGTTTGAAAGGTGCTGCCTGAGGAACTTTGGCAGAGAGTACACACTGCTGCAACTGAGTATCATTGTCCGAGTGAGTGAATGCTTGTGACTATGGAACCAATCAAAGTGGGCTGCTTTGTTCTGGATGATGTCAAGCTTTTTGAGTATTGTTGGAGCTGCAACGATCCAGGTAAGGGGGGAGTATTCCATCACACTCCTGACTTATGCCTTGGAGATGGTAGACAGGCTCTGGGGCATCGGGACATAGAGTCACAGAGATGTACAGCATGGAAACAGACCCTTCAGTCCAACTTATCCATGCTGACCAGATATCCTAAATTAATTTAGTCCCATTTGCCAGCACTTGGCTCACACCATCTCAAACCTGCTTATTCATATACCCATTCAGATGCCTTTTAAATGTTGTCATTGTACCACTTCCTCTGGCAACTTGTTTCATGCACGCACCACCTTTTGCATGAAAATGTTGCCCCTTAGGTCTCTTTTAAATCTTTCCTCTCTCACCCTAAACCTATGCCTTCCAGTTCCGAATTCCCCGACCCCAGGGAAAAGACCTTACCTGTTTACCTTGTTCATGTCCCTCATTTTATAAACCTCATTTTATAACGTGACCCCTCAGCCTCCGATGTTCCAGGGAAAACAGCCTCAGTGTATTCAGTCTCTCCCTATAGCTCAAACCTTCAACCCTGGCAACATCCTTGTAAACACTAACTGTTAGACATCTGCGGATGAGGTTGCAGGGGTATCCGTTCTTGACGAATACTCTGTAGAGGTGTTCTTCTTCTCGTCATAGGTCGGGAGTGCTGCAGTGTGTTTAGCCCTTTTGAACAGGGTCCTAATGCAGCTTCTCTTGTATGTGTTGGGGTGGTTGCAGATGTAATTCAGGACCTGGTTGGTGTGTGTGGCTTTCCTGTACACTTTTGTGGTGCATTCACTGTTGTGTGTTCTTTGTACCATCACAAGCATCAACTCCCTCCACCACTGACACTCAGTAGCAGCAGTGTGTACTACCTACAAGATGCACTGCAGTAATTCATCAAAGATCCTCAGACAACATCTTCCAAACCCATGACCACTTTCATCTAGAAGGACAAGGTCAGCAGATACATGGGAACAACACCACCAGCATGTTCCCCTCCAACCCACTCACCATCCTGACTTGGAAGTATATCACTCTTCCTTCAGTGTTGCTGGGTCAAATCCTGGTAGTCCTTCCATAATAACATTGTTGGTCTACCGACAGCCTGAGGACTGCAGTGGTTCAAGAATGCAGCTCACCATCCCCCACCTTCCTAGGGACAACAAGGGATGGGTAATAAATTGTGTCCAGCCACTTATGCCCCATAAATGAATAAAAAGAGATAGTGCATCCACTGTGTGCCAGTGTGAATGGAGTGAACATGAAGGCAATGAAAGGCACGCCAATCAATTGGACTGCTTTGTCAAAAAATGTGTTAAGCTCCTTGAGATTTTTTGACATGACACTCATCCAAGAAAGGGACTATCTCACTCCTCGCTTGTGACATGTAAGTGGTATACAGTACATGTTTTTGATGAATCATGATGTAAGTTATTTAACACAGAATTCCTAGCTTGACCTACAGCCTCCTTCCCTCTCCACATTCCTGATGAAGGATTTATGCTCGAAATGTTGAGTCTCCTGCTCTTCGGACGTTGCCTGACCTGCTGTGCTTTTCCAGTACTACTCTAATCTTGACTTTCATGAGGGTCAACTGTGTCCCAGTTCGGAGCAACATTGCACACAAGTCAGTAGATTCCAAATTCAAACTCCCCTCTGAGGTGAGAATGCAAAACTCAGGGCTAACCCTCCAGTGCACTAACTGAGGGGACATGTGCTGCATGTGAATTAAAATTGAGGCTCTCTCCACCAGTTTGAGTGAATGTAAAAGATTCTATGACACTGCCTTGACAAAGAGTAGGTGGGTTTTCTCTGACATCCTGGTGAATATTTAATGCTCAATCAACAAATCAGAAATAAAACTGGTTATCTTATTATTATTTTGTTATTTGTAGTTTGTTGTTGAGTGCCACCTTTCTGAAAATGAACGGTGACTACAGTTGAAAAAGTAATTCAGTGGCAGTAAAGTGCTTGAAGACCTATAATGGTCATGAAATCACTGTATATATGTATGTATTTCTGTTTTTTTCCCTTCTTTACATCTTCTTCTTTAGTTATCAAAGAAAAGTCAATAGTTGCCCTGAATATCTGGATTGAGTGAACCAAGAACGGAACAGACATGTTGTCCATTATTGGAAACTGAAAGCCAAGGTGTATTGTATTCATTTGATGGTTTCAGCTTTTCATTGACTATTAATTATACTTTTCTGTTGCAAAGTCAGTGAATTGAAATTCTAAAAATCAGACCAAGGAAACATGTCAGGTTTCTCATTCGTGTGAGACACGTTTCTATCCCAATGCAAACCAAATTTTCCACGTACTATTCAGATAACTTTCAAATTGAATGTTGACATCTGTGGGAATCTATTTTTTGTAACTGGCTGTATCTTAAGTATCTGTCTTTAATGGGAATATCAGTTATTTTCTTCATTCATGGGATATTGACATTGTTGATAAAGTCAAAATTGTTGCCTAATCCTACTTACTCTTTTAAATTGTTAGTGATGAGTTGCCTCCTTGAATTACTGCAATCATTCATTTGGACTCAGTGATCTGTTTCCAAGTCAGAATGCTGAGTGATTTGGAAGGCAACTCACAGATATTCCCATATGGCTGCTGCCCTTCTTCTTGTAGACAGTTGAGGTTATAGGTTTGGAGGCTGGTGTGGAACAAGTCTTGGTAAATTGCTGCACTGCATGTTGTAGATGGTACATCTTGCAATCAGGCTCCATATTGGAAGGGATGAATTTTTAAGGTATCAATCAAGCAGGCTTCTTTGCCCCAGATGTTGTCAAGCTTCTTAACAGTATTTTAGAGCTCCAATGGCTCAAGTTCACAATGTTCCAAATGTATCTTGAAGGTGGTGGAAAGGCTTTGCTGTATCAGGTTTGAGGTAATTGCCACAGATAGCCCAGCTTCTGTCCTGCTCTAATGGTGACAATGTCTATGTGACTGAACAAATTGAGGTTTCTTCTCAAGTAGGAAATTCCCATGGGTGACAGAACATCTCTTTTGGTTGTTAAATAAGTTGAGTATAGATCAGATTTTCTAGCTCTTGCTCAGTTTGAGGTTAATGCCCTTGTTTTTGAATGATATTCTTTCAGTTCATATTTACTTAGGACCTCAATTATCACGTATTCTGTAATAAGAAGAAATACAGAACTGGTGGTCTCTTAAAGCTTCTGGGTTGCCTGCAAACTTTAATTGCTCCTCAACCCTCAGGAACATGGTTTTCACATCAAATGTTCATGATGTTGGGGATGCATTAAAATGATGATTATTTCTCAATGTCCAGTCGTGAATTCTAGTATTGAATGTTCTTTCTTGGTCCAGATGCAATCGTTCTCTTTCCCGTTTGATTCTGTCTCAATATGGAACTTAAATCTAAGCCAAATGCTATTCACAAAGATTTGAAAATAATGCAAGTTATGAGGCAGAAGGAGGCCATTTGGCCTATTGTGTCTGCACCAGCTCTCCGCATGAGCGTCATTGCTAAATACCATCCTCCTGCCTTTTCCCTGTGACTCAGCACATTGGTTCTCTTCTGTTATGGACCAGGCCAGAACCCTTCAAAACATTTCAAGAAAATAGCCCCAACCCTAACTTTGCTCGTTGTTTTAAGAGTTGTAAAGTGGATATTACAGCTGGTCACACCACTTATTTTTAAACAAAACAGAATTTATTTACAAAATTGCTGAATGAAATACAAACAAAAGAGAACAGAACACCGAGTAACTTAACCTGTCTGAAAATCCAACAGATTATCCAAATTCCTGCAACGATCCCCATAAACACTCCTTGGAAAACAAGGTTAAATCAAATGCAGAATCTCACAGGAGAGAGAGAGAGGTAGCAGCATGGAAAATGCTCTTCCATGTCACTGTTTCTTAGACCAGCAGCCTCAAACTGACTGACAGCTTTCAATGAACAGCCAGCCTGCTAAAACCCAAACCAAACCAGAGAAAAGCTGAGCTGGGAGAACTGTCCACTCCCTGTTCATTCTACAAGTTTCTTTTTTAAAACTTGAAAGCATTCTCAAGTAGATCAACCCCAGACATTTTGCAGTCTGTGCCTCTACGACGTCCTGAAAAAAAAAGCCACGGACAACCTAACCTTGTTAAAGGAGCAACATCACCATATCTTCATGCCCTCTTGAATGCCTCAATTTTAAGCTGCCTTCACCACACTTGCAGGCTGTACATTCTAAACCCTCATGACTCACTCTTTGGACAGGTTTATTTTCAAATTGCATGTACTCCTTTTGTAAATCACATGAAAATGGTGACCTCTTCTTCTGGATCACTTAATGGGTGTAAATAGTGGGTAGAATTGTCCCGGTCCCTGAACGACATCAAACTATCATCATTAATCCAGGATTTCAAGACTGGGGGCACATTTTTAAGGTGAAACGAGAGAGATTTAAAAAAGACATGAGAGGCAGATCTTTTTCACAGAGGGTGGTTCATGTGTGGAATGAATTTCCCAAGGAAGTGGTAGATGTAAGTACAATTACCACATTTACGACATGTATAGGAAAGGTTTGGAGGGATATGGAGCAGGAGCAAGTAGGTGTGATGAGATTAGTTTGGGATTATGTTCAGCATAAGCTAGCTGGACCGCAGGGTCTGTTTCCGTGCTGTGTGAGTCTTTGACTCTATAACCCATTTGTTCTTGCAAACTACCAATCCATCTTCAACCTTCCTTTTCAAGTCCTTGAACATGACGTTGCCTTTAAAAATCTCTGCCCATCTTTCCCACAAATTGATGTTTGGATTTCTCCACCTGTGCCACTTGAAACAAACTAACAAGACAGCAGAGGCAACCATGATCCATCATTCTTCTCATTCCAAGGATCAAGCTCATTCTTATGCGTTGAGCAAATAATTTAATCCCCTGTGGTTATGAGATACCAGTGAGGCTAACAAGCAATGTGTTCTTTGAGTGGTTTTCCAACAGGTTTGAGATTCTCAGGGGAACGTAGCACGAATAGCCAAGTTTCTGGTATTGAGACTGGCTCTGATGCAACGAGGAGTATGTCGACTTCCAAGAGATCAATTGTGTTCGGGGATTCTGTAGTCAGAGGTACAGACAGACGTTTCTGTGGCCAGCAGAGAAAAAGCAGAATAGTGTGTTGTTTCCCTGGTGCCAGGATCAAGGATGTCTCAGAGAGGATGCAGAATATTCTCACGGGGGAGAGGGACCAGCAAAAGGTCATTGTCCACATTGGAGCCAATGATATAGGAAGGGAAAAGGTTGAGATTCTGAAGGGAGATTACAGAGAGTTAGGCAGAAATTTAAAAAGGAGGTCCTCAAGCGTAGTAATATCTGGATTACTCCCAGTGCTATGAGCTAGTGAGGGCAGGAATAGGAGGATACAGCAGATAAATGCTTGGCTGAGGAGCTGGTGTATGAGAGAAGGCTTCATATTTTTGGATCATTGGAATCTCTTTTTGGGTATAAGTGTCCTGTACAAGAAGGACAGATTGCACCTACATTGGAAGGGGACTAATATACTGGCAGGGAGATTTGCTAGAACTGCTTGGGAGGATTTAAACTAGTAAGGTGGGGCAGTGGGACCCAGGGAGATAGTGAGGAAAGAGATCAATCTGAGACTGGTACAGTTGAGAACAGAATGGTCAGGGCAAGCAGGGCCAAGGTTGGACTAATAAATTAAACTGCATTTATTTCAATGCAAGGGGCCTAACAGGGAAGGCAGATGAACTCAGGGCATGGTTAGGAACATGGGACTGGGATATCATAGCAATTACAGAAACATGGCTCAGGGATGGGCAGGACTGGCAGCTTAATGTTCTAGGATACAAATAGAACACAGAACATAGAACAATACAGCACAGAACAGGCCCTTCGGCCCACGATATTGTGCCGAACCTTTGTCCTAGCTTAAGCACCTATCCATGTACCTATCCAATTGCCGCTTAAAGGTCACCAATGATTCTGACTCTGCCACTCCCACAGGCAGCGCATTCCATGCCCCCCCCCACTCTCTGGATAAAAAACCTACCCCTGACATCCCCCCTATACCTTCCACCCTTCACTTTAAATTTATGTCCCCTTGTAACACTCTGTTATATCCGGGGAAAAAGTCTCTGACTGTCTACTCTATCTATTCCCCTGATCATCTTATAAACCTCTATCAAGTCATCCCTCATCCTTCACCGTTGCAATGAGAAAAGGCCTAGTACTCTCACCCTATCCTCGTACGACCTATTCTCCATTCCAGGCAATATCCTGGTAAATCTCCTCTGCACCCTCTCCAAAGCTTCCACATCTTTCCTAAAGTGAGGCGACCAGAACTGCATGCAGTACTCCAAATGTGGCCTTACCAAGGTCCTGTACAGCTGCAACATCACCTCACGACTCTTGAATTCAATCCCTCTGCTACTGAACGATAATACTCCATAGGCCTTCTTACAAGCTCTATCCACCTGAGTGGCAACTTTCAAAGAGCTATGAACATAGACCACAAGATTCCTCTGTTCCTCCACCTTACTAAGAACCGTACTGTTAACCCTGTATTCCGCATTCTTATTTGTCCTTCCAAAATGGACAACCTCACACTTGACAGGGTTGAACTCCATCTGCCACTCCTCAGCCCAGCTCTGCATCATATCTAAGTCCCTTTGCAGCCGACAACAGCCCTCCTCACTATCCACAACTCCACCAATCTTTGTATCGTCTGCAAATTTACTGACCCACCCTTCGACTCCCTCTTCCAAGTCATTAATAAAAATTACAAACAGCAGAGGACCCAGAACTGATCCCTGCAGAACTCCACTTGTACCTGGGCTCCAGGCTGAATATTTACCATCTACCACCACTCTTTGACTTCGACCGGTTAGCCAGTTCTCTATCCAACTGGCCAAATTTCCCACTATCCCATGCCTCCTGACTTTCCGCATAAGCCTACCATGGGGAACCTTATCAAATGCCTTACTAAAATCCATGTACACAACATCCACTGCTCTACCCTCATCCACATGCTTGGTCACCTCCTCAAAGAATTCAATAAGACTTGTAAGGCAAGACCTACCCCTCACAAATCCGTGCTGGCTGTCCCTAATCAAGCAGTGTCTTTCCAGATACTCATAAATCCTATCCCTCAGTACCTTTTCCATTACTTTGCGTACCACTGAAGTAAGACTAACTGGCCTGTAATTCCCGGGGTTATCCCTATTCCCTTTTTTGAACAGGGGCACAACATTCGCCACTCTCCAGTCCCCTGGTACCACCCCCGTTGACAGTGAAGACGAAAAGATCATTGCCAGCGGCTCTGCAATTTCCTCTCTTGCTTCCCACATAATCCTAGGATATATCCCGTCAGGCCCAGGGGACTTGTCTATCCTCAAGTTTTTCAAAATGCCCAACACATCTTCCTTCCTCTAGTATCTCCTCTAGCTTACCAGTCTGTTTCATACTCTCCTCTTCAACAATATGGTCCCTCTCATTTGTAAATACTGAAGAAAAGTACTCATTCAAGACCTCTCCTATCTCTTCTGACTCAATACACAGTCTCCCACTACTGTCCTTGACCGGACCTACCATGCTACAGGAAGGATCGAAAGGGAGGCAGGAGAGGAGGGGGAGTGGCATTTTTGATAAGGGATAGCATTACAGCTGTGCTGAGAGAGGATATTCCCAGAAATACATCCAGGGAAGTTATTTGGATGGAACTGAGAAATAAGAAAGGGAAGATCACCTTATTGGCATTGTATTATAGACCCCTGAATAGTCAGAGGGAAATTGAGAAACAAACTTGTCTGGAGATCTCAGCTATCTGTAAGAATAATAGGGTAGTTATGGCAGGGGATTTTAACTTTCCACACATCGACTGGGACTGCCATAGTGTTAAAGGTTTAGATGGAGAGGAATTTCTGAAGTGTGTACAAGACAACTTTCTGATTCAGAATGTGGATGTACCGACTAGAGAAGGTGCAAAACTTGACCTACTCTTGGGACATAAGGCAGGGCAGGTGACTGAGGTGTCAATGGGGGAGCACTTTGCGGTCAGTGACCATAATTCTATTCGTTTTAAAACAGTGATGGAAAAGGATAGATCAGATCTAAAAGTTGAAGTTCTAAATTGGAGAAAGGCCAATTTTGACGGTATTAGGAAAGAACTTTCGAAAGCTGATTGGAGGCAGATGTTCGCAGGTAAAGGGATGGCTGGAAAATGGGAAGCCTTCAGAAATGAGATAACAAGAATCCAGAGAAAGTATATTCCTGTCAGGGTGAAAGGGAAGGTTGGTAGGTATAGGGAATCCTGGATGACTAAAGAAGGGCTTATGCCTGAAACGTTCCTTGGATGCTGCCTGACCTGCTGCGCTTTTCCAGCAACACATTTTCAGCTAAAGAAATTGAGAGTTTGGTGAAGAAAAAGAAGGAAGCATATGTCAGGTATAGACAGGATAGATCGCGTGAATTCTTAGAAGAGTATAAAGGCAGTAGGAGTATACTCGAGGGAAATCAGGAGGGGAAAAAAGGGGGCATGAAATAGCTCAGGCAAATAGAATTAAGGAAAATCCAAAGGGTTTTTACAAATACATTAAGGACCAAAGGATAACTGAGGAGAGAATAGGGTCCCTCAAAGATCAGGGAGAAAGTGAGGACTGCAGATGCTGGAGATCAGAGCTGAAAATGTGTTGCTGGAAAAGCGCAGCAGGTCAGGCAGCATCCAAGGAACTGCCTGAAGAAGGGCTTATGCCCGAAACGTTGATTCTCCTGTTCCTTGGATGCTGCCTGACCTGCTGCGTTTTCCAGCAACACATTTTCAGCCCCTCAAAGATCAGCAAGGAGCCTTTGTGTGGAGCCACAGAAAATGGGGGAGATACAAAATGAGTATTTTGCATCAGTATTTACTGTGGAAAAGGATATGGAAGATATAGAAAGTCGTGAAATAAATGGTGACACCTTACAAAATGTCCATATTACAGAGGAGGAAGTGATGGATGTTTTGAAACGCATAAAGGTGGATAAATCCTCAGGACCTGATCAGGTGTACCCTAGAACTCTGTGGGAAGCTAGAGAAGTGATTGCTGGGCCTTTTGCTGAGATATTTGTATCATCGATAGTCACAAGTAAGGTGTCAGAAGACTGGAGGTTGGCTAACGTGGTGCCACTGTTTAGGAAGGGTAGTAAGGACAAGCCAGGGAACTATAGACCAGTGAGCCTGATGTCAGTGGTGGGCAAATTGTTGGAGGGAACCCTGAGGGACAGGATGTACATGTATTTGGAAAGGCAAGGACTGATTAGGGATAGTCAACATGGCTTTGTGAGTGGGAAATCATGTCTCACAAACTTGATTGAGTTTTTTGAAGAAGTAACAAAGAAGATTGATGAGGGCAGAGCAGTAGATACGATCCATATGGACTTCAGTAAGGCGTTCAACAAGGTTCCCCATGGGAGACTGATTAGCAAGGTTAGACCTCATGGAATACAGGGAGAACTCGCCATTTGGATATAGAACTGGCTCAAAGGTAGAAGACAGAGGGTTGTGGTGGAGGGTTATTTTTCAGACTGGAGGCCTGTGAGCAATGGAGTGCCACAAGGATCGGTGCTGGGTCCTCCACTTTTTGTCACTTACATAAATGATTTGGATGCGAGCATAACAGGTACAGTTAGTAAGTTTGCAGATGACACCAAATTTGGAGGTCTAGTGGACAGTGAAGAGGGTTACCTCAGATTACAACAGGATCTGGACCAGATGGGCCAATGGGCATGGATGTGGCAGATGGACTTTAATTCAGATAAATGCGAGGTGCTACATTTTGGGAAAGCAAATCTTAACAGGACTTATACACCTAATGGTAAGGTCCTAGGAAGTATTGCTGAACAAAGAGACCTTGAAGTGCAGGTTCATAGCTCCTTGAAAGTGGAGCCGCAGGTAGATATGATAGTGAAGAAGGTGTTTGGAATGCTTTCCTTTATTGGTCAGAGTATTGAGTACAGGAGTTGGGACATCATGTTGCGGCTGTACAGGATATTGGTTAGGTCACTTTTGGAATATTGCATGCCGTTCTAGTCTCCTTCCTATTGGAAAGATGTTGTGAAACTTGAAAGGGTTCAGAAAAGATTTACAAGGATGTTGCCAGGGTTGGAGGATTTGAGCTACGGGGAAAGGCTGAACAGGCTGGGGCTGTTTTCCCTGGAGAGTCGGAGGCTGAGGAGTGACCTTATAGACGTTTACAAAATTATGAGGGGAACGGATAGGATAAATAGACAAAGTCTTTCTCCTGGTGTGGGGGAGTGCAGAACTAGAGGGCACAGGTTTAGGGTGAGAGGGGAAAGATATAAAAGAGACCTAAGGGGCAACTTTTTCACACAGAGGGTGGTACATGTATGGAATGAGCCGCCAGAGCAAGTGGTGCAGGCTGGTACAATTGCAACATTTAAGAAGCATTTGGATGGGTATATGAATAGGAAGGGTTTGGAGGGATATGGGCCGGGTGCTGGCAGGTGGGACTAGATTGGGTTGGGATATCTGGTCGGCATGGACAGGTTGGACCGAAGGGTCTGTTTCCGTGCTGTACATCTCTATGGCTCTATGACTATGAGATGAGGAAGATTGATTTTGAAGTAGCATATAATGTCTGAACTGTAAGTGCTGCCACGAGTGTGACAAATTATGCACCCGCAGTATATGCTCTCAGGGTATGTTTGGTGAAGTCATTATGATAGCTGCTGTTTGCTGGAATTGACGAGCCAACTACAGACAAAAACAGGTGTCTTTTCTCCCTGGAGAAACTTTGTCTCCTCTTTAATCTCGAATGATAGCTGCCTTCCACGTTGGAGGTGTGAAGCATTTAGTGAGTTCCACACTAAGTAATGAAGTGGAGGATATTGAGAACATTTAGGTCTTTCCTTCCACTCCCAAAACAAATATTGTGCAATTTTGAATTGCCCCAATAAAAATCTAAGTACACTTCAAATCTGCGGTTCATTTCAAGAGGAGAGCATTTGTAATCTTCCCACCTGATTCCAATTTGTGGATTTTCAGAGGTATGAATGCCTCGGTTAATCGTTCTCAAGCTTCACTGGCCGTTTCATCATCAAGAAACGGAGCTACACACTACAACTGAGAAATCATTTGCATTTGGAGACTAACCAAAAAGACTACAAGAGAGTGAAGGATCTCCTACAACCAGGTATAGTTCCAGAAAAGACCCAAGTGTACTTTTGCTGCATCTTTACTTATAACCAGCATTTGATAAACAAGAATCCAATGATCATCCAAGAATCTCAGAAATTATTGGGCACAAGAAAGACTAGCTGGTTCACCAAGCCTGCCCCATATAGTGTTTGAGGTGGACCATCACATCAAAACCATTTCTTCCACCTCTCTGCATTTTCCCACCTCCACTTCACACCCATCTTACCCAACATCCATGTAAACCCCTGAGAGAGGCAACAGACCTGAGAACACATCAAAGATGGTAAATTCTTACTATCTCTTGCAAAGTTTACTTTTGCTCAAACAGTGGTCAACAGAACTGTTTATGCCTTTCAGAAAATTCTTGAAGTTACTGGCAGAGTAATCTTCTAAGCTACTGTGGCTTGGATATTGATTTATTTTGTGTTTGCATTCTCTCACTCTCTTATGTCAGAGAAACTCAAAAACTGCAACAACACTTGGGAAAATATTCCATAGGGTTGTTCAAAAAGGCATTAATGGAGGCAATTGTTGAGCAAGACCATTAATCCAATGATCAAGATTTGGAGGAGCTGGTGTTGGACTGGGGTCGGCAAAACTAAAAATCACACAACACCAGTTATAGTCCAACGGGTTTATTTGGAGGCACTCGCTTTTGAAGGTAGTTGTGAAGTAGGATCATAAGACACAGACATTGTTCCAAAAGATGATGGTGTCATGCAGCTGAAATCTAGGTTTATCATGTGACTCCAGACTCACAGCAATACGCTTAACTCTTCCCTCTGGGAAATCAGAGATGGAATTAAATTATGGTCTATCCAGCAATGTCCACATTTCCACAAACAAATAAAAACAAAGATCCATAGCACTCTCAAAGAGGATGAAAAGGTTCTTCTCATACCTTTGTGAACAAATGATCCTTGGCTTACTTGGCAGACCAAGTTTAATTCAACCAAGTGCAAAATAGTCATTTTGGTGGCAACAATGAGGAAAAGCAACAGAAACTAAAGGGTGAAATTCAAAAAGGGTGCAGGATCACTGAGATCTCGGGGTTTACACAAACCACTGGTGTGTGCACAGCGGTCTGACGAATTAGTTGGAAAGATCTGTGGCATCCATTTACATCTGAAGGTATCGAAGTTGCCATTGATTTCTGAAGATTGGGCCTGGAATTCTCAATAGACTCCAGGGACAATGATGACCTGAGCTCCTACCTGGTGACACGAAGCATTATAAATAAGATGGATGAGCTTGAGGCTCTTTTGGAAATTGGCAGACACGATATTGTGGTGATAACTGAGATGTGGCTTCAAGTGGACAGGGCCTGGGAAATGAATATTCAAGGCCAGATGTGCTATCGTAAGGACAGACTGATGGGCAGAGGGGGTGGGGTGGCCATGTTGATAAGGGATGATATTCAGTCCCTTGCGCGGGGGGACCTAGAATGTAGAGTCAGTCTGGATAGAGCTGAGAAATTCTAAGGGTAAAAAGACCCTCTTGGGAGTTATCTACAGGCCCCCAAACAGTAGTCTGTATGTTCGATGTAAGTTGAATCAGGAGCTGAAATTGGCCTGTCGCAAAGATGTTACGACAGTTGTAATGGGGGGTTTTAACGTGCAGGTAGACTGGGAGAATCAGGATGGTATTGGACCTCAAGAAAGAGACTTTGAGGAGTGCCTCCGAGATGGATTCTTAGAACAACTGGGACTGGAGCCTACCAGGGAGAAGGCAATTCTGGATCTGGTATTGTGCAATGAACCAGAATTGATCAGGGACCTCGAAGTGAAGGAGCCATTGGGAAGTAGTGACCATAATACAATAAGTTCAATCTGCAATTTGAGAGGGAGAGGGTACAGTCGGAAGTGACAATATTTCTGTTGAATAAAGGGAACTATGGAGCTATGAGGGAGGAGCTGGCCAAAGTTTAATGGTGCAATACCTTAGCAGGGATGACAGTGGAGGAACAATGGCCGTTATTTCTGTGTATAATGCAGAAAATGCAGGATCAGTTCATTCCAAAAAGGAAGAAAGATCCTAGGAGGAGGCATGGGTGGCCGTGGCTGACAAGGGAAGTTAAGAAACATATAAAGTTAAAAGAGAAAAAGTATAACATAGCACAGATAAGTGGGAAAATGGAGGACTGGGAAGCTTTTAAAGAACAACAGAGGATTACGAAGAAGGAAATATGCAGAGAAAAAAATGAGGTACGAAGGTAAATGGGCCAAAAATATAAAGGAGGATAGAAAAAGCTTTTTTAGGTATGTGAAAGGCAAAAAAATGGTTAAGACTAAAATTGGGCCCTTGAAAACAGAAACAGGGGAATATATTACAGGGAACAAAGAAATGGCAGAAGGGTTGAATTGGTACTTCAGATCTGTGTTCACTGGAGAAAACACAAGCAATCTCCCTGAGGTAACAGTGGCTGAAGGACCTGAACTGAAGGGAATTTATATTTGCCAGGAATTGGTGTTGGAGAGACTGTTAGGTCTGAAGGTTTATAAGTCCCCGGGGCCTGATGGTCTACATCCCAAGGTACTGAAGGAGGTAGCTCGAGGAATCGTGGATGCATTGGTAATTATTTTCCAGAGTTCAATAGACTCGGGATCAGTTCCTGCGGATTGGAGGGTGGCTAATGTTGTACCACTTTTTAAGAAAGGTGGGACAGAGAAAGCAGGAAATTATAGACCAGTTAGTCTTACCTCAGTGGTGGGAAAGATGCTGCAGTCTATTATAAAGGATGAAATTACGACACATTTGGATAGTAGTAATAGGATAGGTCAGAGTCAGCATGGATTTATGAAGGGGAAATCATGCTTGACTAATCTTCTGGAATGTTTTGAAGATGTAACTCTGAAGATGGACGAGGGAGATCCAGTGGATGTAGTGTACCTGGAATTTCAGAAAGCTTCTGATAAAGTCCCACATCGGAGATTAGTGAGCAAAATTAGGGCGCATGGTATTGGGAGCAAAGTACTAACTTGAATTGAAAGTTGATTGGCTGACAGGAAACAAAGAGTAGTGATAAACGGCTCCATTTTGGAATGGCAGGCAGTGACCAGTGGGGTACCGCAGGGATCAGTGCTGGGCTCGCAGCTTTTTACAATATATATTAATGATATAGAAGATGGTATTAGTAATAACATGAACAAATTTGCTGATGATACTAAGCTGGGTGGCAGGGTGAAATGTGAGGAAGATGTTCGGAGATTACAGGGTGACCTGGACAGGTTAGGTGAGTGGTCAGATGCATGGCAGATGCAGTTTAATGTGGATAAATGTATGGTTATCCACTTTGGTGGCAAGAACAGGAAGGCAGATTACTACCTAAATGGAATCAATTTAGGGAAAGGGGCAGCACAAAGAGATCTGGGTGCTTTTGTACACCAGTCAATGAAGGCAAGCATGCAGGTACAGCAGGTAGTGAAGAAGGCTAATAGCATGCTGGCCTTCATAACAAGAGGGATTGAGTATAGAAGCAAAGAGGTTCTTCTACAGCTGTGGAGGGCCCTGGTGAGACCACACCTGGAGTATTGTGTGCAGTTCTGGTCTCCACATTTGAGGAAAGATACTCTGGCTATTGAGGTAGTGCAGCGTAAGTTCACGAGGTCAATTCCTGGAATGGCAGGACTACCTTACGCTACCAAGCAACTGGGCTTGTATACCCTGGAATTTAGAAGACTGAGAGGGGATCTGATTGAGACATATAAGATTATTAAAGGATTGGACACTCTGGAGGCAGGAAACACGTTTCCGCTGATGGGTGAGTGCCGAACCTGAAGACACAGCTTAAAAATACGGGGTAGACCATTTAGGACAGAAATGAGGAGAAACACCTTCACCCAGAGAGTGGTGGCTGTGTGGAATGCTCTGCCCCAGAGGGCAGTGGAGGCCCAGTCTCTGGATTCATTTAAGAAAGAGTTGAATAGAGCTCTCAAGGATAGTGGAATCAAGGGTTATGGAGATAAGGCAGGAACAAGATACTGATTAAGGATGATCAGCCATGATCATATTGAATGGTGGTGCAGGCTCGAAGGGCAGAATGGCCTACTCCTGCAACTATTGTCTCTTGTCTCTTGAGAAGTTAACAAGGGCAGACACAACATTGATGTTACGCTTGGCTGGAGTTTACTGTTCATTAAAACAGTGGAGATTATAATCAGACACAGTGTAAAACAACACTACTACCTGGTTTTGCCAGGTTTTTGAAGAGTGAGTTAAAATCATACATCTACATTTCACAATTGGTGGTTCCAGTAGTAGTTCGAGAAATGTGCAGAAAGTATATAGTCAATTAAACAGCTCAACTGATCAGTGCAGAAGTGTTAAAACATTGGGGTTTATCATTCCATCAATTTTTCATTTCTTGAAACAAGGTCATGTTACATAACTCTACATAATGCCATGTACCATCATTTAAATTCCTTACTTGCTTCTTTCACAAAATAGCTCATTAGTTGAATCTTGATTTTGCAGATATTCTCCACCTCCAGCATCTTCCTGGGTAATATACCTGCGCTAACAGTTGCCAACCTTTCAAAGCAGTCATGGTAAATCAAAACTATATGTTCACAGATCCTCTTCTGAGCATCTTACATTTCTTGGGTTCCTCATTCTGGGTGGAGAAATGAACAGCAGTGGAAAAAAAGGTGAAGTTACAGGGGTAGGGATGGGGGTGGGATGCAATAACGGGAAAATATAAATGAAAGAACTGTTGTGCTTTGGATAAACAATTTACGGCGTGTCAAGAAGCCAATGTGCACCAGAATGCAACATGCATGAGCAATGGTTTCACCTGAGATGCAGCAAAATTGAGAAATTGCTAACATGACTGCAGTTCTGAAATAAGTCCTATTTCTTGTGTTTTCTCCTCATGATAGACAGCCTTATCAAAGCTATTGTTTCCAGCATTCTGTTTAAATGCAAATTACTTTGTAGAAGTGTCCAGTTTGATTTCTGGAGGGGAGCTTCATATTGTTCATAAAGGAAAAAGCTACAGCCTCACATACCAGCTGTAAGGATCAAACCTGACTGCTTAATCTGCATTAGAGTGAGCAGTGTTACAGTCTGCAATGAATTCACAAATCAACCAACAGACCGTCATATCGCCTATGACTGTAGGCTATACTCAAACCTTAAATGAATTTTCTACTTCACGGTCCACAGTGTGATTTAAAATACCATCATTCAAACAAAAAGATGTTATTCGCAAAAGAGATTAACCACAGCACCATTTGAAACAGCTTAGACTCATGAATATAATCAAGCGTCTCACCTGAAGATTTATTTTCCATCCAGTGTAAATGACATGTCTAATTTCTGTCCAGTTTGAAGTGCTGGAAGTGCCTTTCTCACTTGCTCAATATTATGAATTTTATACATCAATCTGTGACTATCTTTCCGCATTAGCTTTTGTCCTCTCCAACCTATTAAAATTTTTTCACTCCTCCTGATAATTTTCATCTGACCTGTTCTTTTTGAATATTATCTGATATTAAATGTGACCCAAGTTGAAAGTTGCTGAACAGATTTGTACTAATTGGGTGGCGCTCATGGGGGTGAGATCGGCTGTTGGAAATGGGAAGTGTTTCTTCATCCTGGATGCAATAATAGTCACCAAATGCTAATCTGACCATTGTATCAAATTTAAATGCACATACTTTTGAATGCAGTTCTTGTATCTGCTATTCTGACTGTGTCAGTGCTCCTCCATTTAATTGAGGTTTAACATATGCCTCCCAGCAAATTGTTTTTTTATTAACATTCAATTTCACTTGCCCATGTTGGAGCATTAGTGCCACTTTGAAAAGTACAGCTAAGAAAAGGAATTATGGTCCTGTACTTTTGATTATGGCTCTTTCTTTTAAAATATTTTTTTTTCAGCACTGTCAGTGATCCTCATTTGGAAATATAACAGAACTAGACGGTGTATGAAGGAGCTGAAATTAACAGATGCTACTGGTTCATCCCTGGATTAATAACAGTATCTTTTTTTGATGTAAATTCAGTACACTCACACCCCAAAACCTTAATTTCTGCAAGAAAGCCTCTTCCATCATAAACTTGTTGAAAGGAAAGAGTACACGATGACACTGAATATAATTTTCCTGTTCCTCCTCCTTCAAAAATAATTCCTGCCTTTCAGGATCTTTCTCTTATTTTCATTTCATTCTAGGTCATTAGCTCCCCCTCACTAAGCCATGCTGGTGACAGAAGTTATGTAGGCGGCCTCCATGGGTCTTGGAATTGGTTCATTGGCTTTGGATATAATTGATGGTTCCTGCTGGAAAGTCCTGCTGGAAACTTACTACAGTTATTTTTTCTGACTTGGACACCTTGGAATTGGCCTTCTGGGTGATGCAAAGTACTGGCTTGCATTTCATTTCACCAAAATCATCACACCACGCATAATCTCTGCAAATGTAGAATGGGTTCGCAGGGCATTCAATTGCTGTGTGTTCCCAAGCACAAAAATAGGCTGCTGAGTAAATTCGCTGGATTGAAGTCAAATCAGATTTTACACATAAATTGAATGAGATTAAATGTACAGTTTTAAACACTTACAGTTAAATTACAGTGATATCAAGGTACAACAAAAATGTGGATTGAGCTTAAAAGATATCACTGACACTTGGGTTTTCCTGACTCCAAGATGTCGGGTAATTTTCAAGTCTGACAGTCCACTGTAGCACAGAGGTTCATAATCCTTCAGATGAGATGTCAAGCTGTAAGGTGGCATCACACATGCTGTGGCCTATGGTAACTTATCAGGAACAATGATCCGCTCTACAGCTTATTTCATATACAAATGAGTTCTGTGGCAAGTTCAGTAGCAAATCACACATGGATGATGGGTGGAAGTGCAGTAGGTGGGTCCTGGTGCCATATTTAAAGGCCATCCAGGCACCCCTTCACGCACCACAAGCCAAGAATCTCAGAATAGGCAATGATCATTGCTCCAAACCCCACAGAGATATCTATAAAGCATTATAAGATGGTGCCACACTTCAGCAATTTCACACACTATCGTGCTCCAACAATTTCTGGTGTTATTGTTTCAGATTTCCAGCAGCTGCAGTTCTTTGTTTAATTTTCGTTTTGTTTCAATGATACAAAACTGAACACTCTGCAGCCAGGTCAGAAAAGATGTTACCTTCACTATAAAGGTCTAAAGGAGCCCTCATATCAGAGCTGGACATCTGACAGAGAACTTCTGTGCTTCCGGTCATCATCAATATGGTGCATCACAATGCATGAAGCAAATTTATGCTCCCATGCAAAGGTATGTGCCACCATCTTTTGACTGCAAACTCATCTGATCAAAGGACTCAATGAGCATTCTACATTTTTTTTGTGATTATGAATTTAGTCAACACACTCCTTTCTGATACAGATGTTCAAACAAAGCAGGGTAAAATCTTAACTGTTCTTTGGTGTAGGTCTTCCTTTCTTAGTAGCCCTACAGTGTAGAAGTGGACCATTTGGCCCATCGAGTCCACACCAACTCTCTGAAGAGCATCCCACTCAGAACCCCCCCCCCCCCATCCCTGTGACCCTGCATTCCCCATGGCTCATTCACCTTACCTCAACACTATGCGCAATTCCCCACCTCTGCCTAACCTCCACATTTTTGGACTGTGGGAAGAAACCAGAACAGCTGGAAGAAACCCACACAGACAAGGGGAGAATGTGCAAACTCCACACAGACAGTGTGGAATCGAGCCCGGGTCCCTGGCCCAGTGAGACAGCAGTGCTAACCACCATATCTCTCTTCTCCTTTCCATTGAAACTGAGCAGTGCCCGTGCGTACATGAAACATTGTTTCTGTGGTGATTCTGATATGTGACCAACATGTTTCTATGAATTTTCTCAGTTCAGGGGAGAGAGAGAGGCAAAGTAACAGGGGTGAAGATTTTGGGAGAGAGGGAGTTTGGTTAAAACAACTGGGAAGGTGGCACAGAGAGAGAGAGAGAGAGAGAGAGAGAGAGAGAGCTGGTGGGTGAGAGAAGAACTGAGAAATAAGGATAACAGTGACACCAGAGGACTTATCTTACGGTTAGATTCAGGTCAGTCAACTTTGACATTTGCAATCTGAGATTGTAACCTTCATTCAGACAATGAGTCAAAATCAAACTCAAAGAAAAATGGATATAGTTGGGTCCTATTGAAAGTGAAACCATTTGGGAAGCTTGAAGTTGCTGTGCTGGTGTGAACAGAACGTACAGCAAAAGATGAAATGGTTTATGAATAAGGGGTAACAAGATGTAGAATCTTATGATGAAGGTGGGGGGGGGGGGGGGGTTCTCTTCAGCACGGAACACTGGAAGTTCTTAAATCTTTAAGAGATCCAGAAGCATTACAATGAAACTTTGAGATACATTTGAAATTTGTTTCGTGATTCAGAGCAGATTGAAGTTTCCAAACCTGTAGTCGAAAATTCAATGTTGTGCCCCCAGGTCATTGTCGCAGTGCTGTCTGGAAAAGAATCCTGTCTTCATTGAGAAGGATGAGACAGCAGCACCAGCGTGGGAATGAATTACAAGTCTGGTGGGGTATTCACTGAAGAACAAGCTGTGACACATTCTTTTCAAGCAACTCCACAGACACCTGCAATCAACGTTACGGTGAAGGTAATTGTGCTTTGAACAACAGCAAAAAAAAAACCACAGCAATTTCTTTCTCTAGACAGTTTATTCACTGTCATCAATGTAAGGGTCACCTGCACTGAGGAACAGATTTGGTTTTCTGTGATTGCTGACTTATTCAAGGTCAGACAGAGGATCAAACACAAGTAGGACAGAGCTATTTTTCCAGTGCTGCAACTTGCAATATCAATCTATTCTGACGGGATCATAAATGGCTGATGAATATTGGCATAAAAGGCAGTAATAAATGGTCAATCAAGAAGTTATGTTGAGTTTAATTGCAGTTAAGTCTAAGTTTCTTTCTTCCTCTCAGGTGTTGCACAACACATGTAGTGTGGTGCATGTGGTAGTGGCAACACATGGTGGTATTATTGGATCATGAAGTGTTGACATTGACTGGCCCATAGTGCAGGCTTTCTTTTGGCTATTTTTTTGCAAAAGGCGGCTAAATTGGATGAATAAAGGCTTAAAAATGGGGTATGAGATGTGTCAGTACACTTGCCATGGGAAGTAAAGGTCTAGGTATACAGGCACTCCCAGTGGCTGATGATTTCCCTCTAAACTCACAATACAGATTCTGTTCATCAAGGGGCACAGTGGCCATGATCTCCACAGTGAGACAAATTCAAGAGATTAAGAAAGAGCTGTTCTGATTTCCTGCAAAATCCCATAATACACCCCTTGGCAAAAAGGTAAATTCAATCACAGATTCTTACAGGAGTGAGATTGCAAAGAGAGAGCAGCTGATTCATTGGTATCCCAGCTAAAAAAAATTGACTTGCAGCTTCAAACAGACAACTTGCTAAAACCAAACCAAACCAGGAAAAAACCCTGAACAGGGAGAACAAACCCCTTTCATTGAACAAGTGTTTAAAAAAAACCCTTAAAACCTTTTCAAGTCGATATGTCCAGACATTTCGGAACCTTTGCCTTTACAACCACCTTCAAAAAAAGCCAAGGGCAAAATAATCTTATTAAGGGAGCAGCATTGTCACAGTAACTACAGTGAAAAGCTTTGTTTGTGAGCATTGCACCAGACTATAGTAATCAAGGATGGACAGATCACAGGTGAAAAAACTTGGACAGAGGAAGACATGCAGATTATACTGCACAGATATATGTGAGGCAAGATCAACATGAACAAGATCAGCATTATTTGAAGTTAGAGAGTCCATTCATTGGTCTAATAACAGCACCAAAGAAGCTGTTCTTGAATCTACTGGTCCGTATGCTCAGGTTTCTGTATCTTCTGCCTGATGGAAGAGGTTGTAGGAGAGCAGTACCGGCGTGGGATGGGTCCTTGATAATGTTGGCAGCCTTTCCATGGCAGTGGGATGTGTAAATGGAGTCCATGGATGCAAGGTTGGCTTCCATGATGGTCTGGGCTGTGCACACTACCTTCAGTCATTTCTCATGGTTCTGATCAGAGCAGTTGCCGTACCAGACCATTATGCACCTGGACCGTACACTTTGTATGGTGCACTTGTAAAAGTGGTGAGGGTCTTTGTGGACATGCCACATTTCCTGAGCTGCCTGAGGAAGAAGCAGTGTTGTTGTGCTTTGTTGACCATCGCATCCACATCAGAAGTCTGGGACAAATTGTCAATTATTGTCACTTCTTGGAAATTGATGCTCTCAACCTTCTCAACCTCTGCTGTGTTAATGAAGATGGGGGTGTGTTCTTATTCTTTCTTTCTGAAGTCATTTGTCAGTTCTTCAGTTTTGCCAACATTGAGCAAAAGGTCGTCTATCTCTTTTCTGTATTCAGGTTCATCATTGTTTGTTGTCCATTCTATCACGGTGGTGTCATCAGCAAACTTGCAGATAACGTTCGTTCAAAATTGGGCAACACAATTGTGGGTGTATGGGGTAGATAAGGGATTGGGCATGTATCCTTGAGGGGCTCCAGTGTTGAGTGTTATCATGGAGGAAGTGCAGTTACCTGTCTTCACTGATTGTAGACTATGGGTCAGGAGGCTGCGGATCTAGTTGCAGAGTGGAGCCGAGACCTAGGTCTTGGAGTTTTGAGTTTAGTCTGGAAGGAATAAAGGTGTTGAAGGCGGCGCTGTAGTCAATGAGCAGGACTCTGATGTAAGTGTCCTTGGTGTCAAGATCTGAAGAAAAGCGTGCTTGATGACCAAGTCCGTAAACCTGACACCAAGCTCATGGTTTGCAAAGCAGGAGTGTTACCAACCCTGCTCTACGTGTCAGAGACAAGACAAAACTCAGCAGATGCCTCGAATCCCTTGAGAAATATCATCAGTGATGCCTCTGCAAATTCGTGCAAATCCACTGGCAGAATCGGTGTTCCGGTAGTAGTGTCTTCTCCCGAGCCAATATCCCAAGTATTAAGGCATTGTCATGATCAGTAATCTACATGAGGCTGGCCACATTGTTGGCATGCTTGACAGAAGATTCTTTCGAAGGAACAGTCTCTCTCCATTCTGAGCTTTAGCATGGCAAGTTGTGACCAAGACAGCAGAGGAAACACTTCAGGGACATTCTCAAACTCTCATCCTCCGTTTGAGGCAGGATGTACAAATCCAGCATTAGACTGTTACCTTAGTCACCTTAGGAACCACAACACTGAAACTCATCCTTGATCCTGACGGTCTGCCTCAGAAGCAGGAGAAAAAGCCATTAATGACTGCTGGCAGCAGAGGCAGCAGAGAGATGATGATATGACTTAGTGGACGATGACAAATGAACAGCAGCACTGCAATTTCTAGCACCACACTTCAGCCAATGCTCTCTGTCGCTCTGGTATGCTGAAAATGATGTAATAAAATGATCGATTCCCCAATAGCTCAAGTTTTAAAATGAGATGTTAAATGCTGGAATGTTTCTTTTGCATGCTGGTGCAATTGTGAGTGTATTTTGAAAGTTTCATAATATTTGTCACTCTTGCATGTTGAGCCATTCTTCAAGATAGTATTGCACAGAGACTCCCATCATTTCTTGCTGGCAAAATGCATGCACCTTCATTTTAAGAGTTGCATGTGCCTTTAAGTTCCACAAGTCAGATTTTATATCAACACCGTGCATGTAGCCACTGAAGAGTGCTGATAATTGCGCATGCAGTCCTAACTATGTAAAAGTAGAGACTGGACAAATTTAGCAACTCCGATTAATCACAATTGCAAGTCAGAAGGTTTTTCAACTCACACAAAATTCATTTGCTTGTGTCCTAACTCATATGATGTCCCACTCACCCATTATTCTTGTGATCTTTCAGCAAAATTAGTTTCTTGCCAAAGTCTCATTTTAATATTCACATCCTCATGTGCAAATCTCTCCCTGGCCTTGCCACTTTTGATCTCTGAAACCCTTTCCGACCCGACAATCCAGTGAGGTCTCTGTGCTTCTCCACTTGTAGCCTTTTCTGCACTGCTTCTCTATACCTTCTGAATCGAAAAGTGTGGCATCGGAAAAGCACAGCATGTCAGGCAGCATCCGAGGAGTGGGAGAGTTGATGTTTCGGGCATAAATCCTTCATCAGGAATGTCGGGTCACAAGGGGGTTGAGCAATAAATAGGTGGGTGTGGCGCTGGAGGTGGGGGAAAGGGAGCTGCGACGGTGGTCGGTAGATGCAAGTGGGAGGTGATGCTGATAGATGGGTGGGGAGATGGATAGGACAGGTCAAGAGGGCAGTGCTAAGTTGGAGGGTTGGATTTGGGATAAGGTGGGGATGGGGGTGAGATTTGGAAACCGTGAAGTCGACATTGATGTTATGTGGTCGGAGGGTCCCAAGGCAGAAGATGAGGCGTTCTTCCTCCAGGCATCAGGTGGCTTGTATTTGACTGTGGAGGAGGCCCAGGACTTGCACGTCCTTAGGGGAATGAGAGGGAGAGTTGAAGTGGTTGGCCACAGGGTGGTGAGGTTGTTTGCTGCATGTGTCTCAAAGATGTTCCCCGAACCAAGCTCTTGAAGGCCTTCCATAAACCTTTCTGGCTGTGTCCTTCTTAAAACCATGCTCTTCGAACAAGCTTTGGAGTCACTTGTCTGAATATGCCGGAGGTGTCTCAGCATTAAATTTTGCTGCTGATTACGACAGTGAAGTACGTGGATACCTTGTACAGGATTAAAGACATGTTGAATTTATTTGTTGTTGTTGGTTATGTGTTCAAACTGAACTGTTGGACTTAAGCACATAATTCTCAGGGGACATTTCAGTCGAGCAAGGAGGAATGTTGCATTGCCGCAAGATATTGTTGTTCATTGAATGAGATATTGGGCATAATTTTTAACATCCCTCAAGGTGATACCCTAATGGAGCCAATTGTCTGCATACTTCAGAAACTATTTGATATTATGTTACTTGACCATGAAGTTGAAGATTACTTGGATTAAATCAAACTGTAGTGCACATAAAAATAGGTATTTTTACCCCTGAAGAGACACCATAAAGGTTATTGCAGCACCACAGAAAACTCATTATCCAGATGTAAATCATCTTTGTTGTATTTTGCTGGTACAAGCAAGTTTATGCATTTCCTCCATAATAGTCACTGCCATCCATATTTTTACAAAGAAAGGTGGAATCTTTTCAGTTTAGAAGGGGCTTTTTGGCCTAATATACTTGTGCTGGCTCTTTGAAGGAGATGTCTAATTTATTCCCACATGCTGGGCTTTCCCTATAACCCTGCAGATCCCTTGAAATATCTGCCAGTTTGCTTTAGAAAGTTTCTATGGAGTCTAATTTCATCATTCTGCCACCTTATCAACCCTGTCTCTGTTGCCATTCACTTAAATCTGTGTCCTCTGGTTGCCAATACTTTTGTTACGTCAGTTAAAAATCGCACAAAACCAAGTTATAGTCCAACAGGTTTATTTGGAAGTACAAGCTTTGCCACTTTAGACACTTGTTTCTGACTTAAAATCATAAGAGCAGGGCAGATCTGTTTGTGACCTTATTTCTGCTTTGCCTGTCCTCTAATAACTCATGACTCCCTTGTTGACCAAAAAAAAATCCAAGATTTGGAGATGCTGGTGTTGGACTGGGGTAAACAAAGTTAAAAATCACACAACATCAGGTTATAGTCCAACAGGTTTAATTGGAAACACACTAGCTTTTGGAGCGACACTCCTTCATCAGGTGATGAAGTAGCGTCGCTCCGAAAGCGAGTGTGTTTCCAATTGAACCTGTTGGACTATAACCTGGTGTTGTGTGATTTTTAACTTAAAAAAATCCAACTCAGCCTTGAATATATTAAATGTTTATAAATTCTCGGTTACAATTTAAACTCAAATCCCAATACTAATTTGTTAATTTAAAGCAACAGGAGACAGTCTAGTGCAATAACTCAGGAAACTTTGCTAAACTTTAAAATCATACCATTTAAAGCAGGGCAGCAACTTTATGAGCATACAATAGCTCTTGCTTTCCAGTTCGGCTTCGGGCATTGGACTGTAGTCTTTCTCCAACACTGCCAGAGTCTTCTGCTTCCACTTGGACAGCAAGATAACTTTATGCTCAAGCTTGATGGATGTCATGGTCACAATCAGTTGTTGCCAATTAACTCTTTCCAATCCATAGCATGATCAATTGCATCATTACTTTCTAATTGACCTTGGTGAAGTCGCGGTATGCCCATAAAGTCACTGCTCTACCTTTGGAGGAATGATTTATAATTTAAATAAAGTTCGCTGAGTTGTAGCACCAGACTATCTTTCATTACCTTATTAATTAAAGTCTGAAATGAACAAGCTAGTGCCCTTGAATGGGTGATGAAATTTGGTCAGCCTGGACAAGTTGGCCCGAAGAGCCTGTTTCCATGCTATATGACTCTACAGCCTTTAGACTCAATACTAAATGTAACCTTTGTGTCAGAATTAAATTTGGAAAGTTTGTACTTATGTAGTCCTTTCAACTCCAATCACTCAAGACTATGCAGTAAACAATATTTTTCCTATTTCAGTATGTTTACTTACTCTACAGTTTAGAACTTTGTGATCTTCTGTCTTAGTCTTATAAAGCTTTGAAGTTATAAGACATTGTCACAAGATATCTTCTGTCTTTGCTGAAAATAAGTAATAAAACTCTTTCCTGCTATTCAAACACAGAAACAAAGAAAAAGCATCACTTAACAAGTTGCCTTTCAGAAAGAATAAATGATCCATCAAAATTGTCTTAATGTGAATTTCTCCAATTAAGCAAAACTTGAAATATGAACTTATTATGTCCTGAATGCATATATCTCATTTGCCTTAAACAAAGGGGAAAAGAATATTTTAAATTATCCTCATCTGAGTAAAATGTCATTAAGAGACAATAACAAACCTTAATGGAGAGAATGGATCCATGGCTAATTGACTACTTAAGGAGCCAGTCAGGAGATAGTGGGAGGTGACATCAGTCAACGTCCATCACCCTTCAGAATCAATTAGATCATGCATTCCTTAAGGCAGTTCGTAATGAACTCAGTTCACCGAGGCCCCTCAGCCTTGTAGCTATCACTCTAAAACATTCGTGGATTGTCTTCACTCTGTTCACAATCCCATGGTGCATTTCTTCATTAAGTTAGGATAATCATACACGACCCAGCTATCTGTGGAAGAACATTCCAAAGAATAATAACCTTCTGGGAAACTGGACCAAGAGTGTTTATGATTTTGAAAATCTGTGCAAAACCTTTAGCCTTTTCAACTCTGAAGGAAATCATGCCAGTTTTTCCAGTCTCTGCACAAAACAGGAGTCCCTCATTCCTGTTGCCAACTTAATGAATCTCTTCTGCCACTTCTCCAGAGTCATGACATTGCTTCTCAAGTGAAGTGTCAATTACTGAATATGTTACACCGACTGAGGCCTCAGAAGTGTTTATAAAGCTCTGGCATAACTTCCTTGCTGTTTTTGTTTTTGCCTCTCATAAAAAGTCTTTTTTTTCAAAATAGCCTTTTCAGCATATCTTGTAACCATCAAAGATTTGTGCATGTCATTCCAAGGTCTGAGTCTTCTTTCATCATCTTTTGTCGCATTTAGTTTAATATTGAGTCTCATAGAATCCCTACAGTGTGGAAACAGGCCATTTCACCCAACAAGCCCACACTGACCCTCCGAACAGTGTTGCACCCAGACCCATTCTCCTACCCTATTACTCGACATTTACCCCTGAGTAATGCACCTAACCGACACATCCCTGAACATTATGGGCAATTTAGCATGGCTAATTCACCTGACTTGCACATCTCTGGATTTTGGGAGGAAACCCACGCAGACATGGGGCAAATGTGCAAACAGACAGTTGCCTGAGGGTGGAATTGAACCCGGGTCCCTGGTGTTGTGAGGAAGCAGTGTTAACCACTGAGCCACCATGCCACTCTTGCCTTCTTAACCTTTCTCACAAACTTCCGCCTTTTCCACAATCTCGAAGTGCAAATTCGTTTTAGTCGTGAATAAATTGCATAGGTACGTTCTTCAAACTGAGCCTGATAAAATTGTGATCACTCTTTCTCCTCGTGAATAATTGTTTGCTACTTTTTTGGAATCTGCTCTGCTGTATTGCTCTCAGAAAGGCAATACTGAAGGATGATTTTCGATATGTAAGTTAAAAGATAAGCACTGGTATGTATCTCTTATAGTTGCTGGTTCAGATTAATTCAGGAATCAGCAAATCCGACAAATGTGAATGTGTTATTAATTGTATTGTGTTGAAGGTATTCCATATATGGCACACCTTTGTGCATCTCAGCAAATTACTACTTTCCTACTTTTGTTTCCAAGAAGTGTCAACTTGATGTATAACTGCCGTAAATACATTCAGGGTTTGGTTACTTGTCAAGGTCACTTGACATTTTTTTATCAATGGGTCAAAAATTCAAATTGATCTTATAATGTTGTGCATGGATTAGCAAGAGAAACCATTATGCTTTAAGGTCGGATAGGAAGTCTAAACTTTGACATTCTGAAGGGAAACACCCATAGTTTAGAGGAAGAAACTTAATTCAGTTTTACTTTGTTTTGGGCAGTTCCCAAGACAAATAATCAAAACAACAAATGGAATGCTGCCCCTTATATCTAGAAAACAGCAGTAAAAGGTCACAGAAGTCATACTGCAGTTATACAAAATTCTGGCGAGATCCCACTTGGAAAACTGTGGGCAGATCACACCTTCGGAAAGATATTAGCCTCAGAAGGATTACAATGAAAGTTTACAGTGATGTTACCTGAACTTCAGGGGTTAATTTGTGAAGACAGATTAAATAAAATAGGCCTGTCTTATCTAGGATTTAGAAGGTTCAAGGATGATCTGATCAAAGTCTTCAAGATATTGATGAAAAGACAAGGTAGATAAAGATAAACTATTTCTACTGGTTGGAGATTCTAGAACTAGGAGGCATTGGCCAAAAATTCAAGCTAGACTGTTCAGGAGAGATGCTCAGAAGCACTTCTACACAAAAAGGATGATAGGAGTTTGGAACTCTCTTCTACAAAAGGCAGCTAATGTAAGATCAGTTGTTAATCATAAATCTGAGACAGTTTTCTTTTTGTAAAGCAAAGGTATTAAGAAATATGGGCCAAATGCCACGGATCAGCCATGATCTCATCGAATGGTGGAGTAGGCTTGAGGGGCTAAATCAGTTTGTGACCTCTGTGCAACCAAATCAAAGGTGAAGGGCTGCCAGTGCTTGATTTTTACACGCCTGGGTTTCCAAAATGGTGCTGACACCAGAGTGCCAGGATATCCCAACACTGGTGAATACTTCCTGCTACAGCCAGTGGGAGAATTGGGCTCGACGGGTGCCATAGAGGCCTGGTAGTTACTTAATGAGACAAAATTTGGATGATCACATGAGAAAACACATGAGGCCTCACAGAAAGAAACCCTCCGTGAAACTGGATGAGAATGACACTTCGCCAAAATGTGGGATGATTCAGTCTATAGTGTGGTTGTTCATAATGCTGACATGGAATAAACAACTTTGTTAGCGAGGAGCATTGCCTGTTTTGGAAAAACTCTTCAGTAGTGTATCCTCCAAAGCATTAGACAGGTCAGAGACAAAGTACAGTCAAAGGATGATTGGTGGCAGCAAAATTACCTCAAACAACCCCTACTCTCAACAACATACTGGCCAAGGTAACAGATACCTAGAGTCCCCAATTGAAGCAATCAGGATAATACAGAATATGATTATTTTTCCTCTGTTATTAAAAAAACTCTTAATTTTATGCAAGAATGATTACCTCATGTATTTTTGTTACTACGCCTGCAAATGGATTTACCACAAAGAAATATTTTCAAGATGACTGTCTGGTCCAACATGTAACTGAAAATGACTTTAAACAAATATACAGAATAATCTGTTCCCTAAACGAGTTCATTCATAAATTAAATACTTCCCTCATAAATTAAATAGGATTAAATATTTAAAAATTTGCATAAAGAGCCTACTAGTGAACTTGTCCTAAAAAGAATTGTTCAATGTGAAGAGATTCCATAAAAGCCACAAACAAGTGTAAATTTCTGGAGGAATTCCTGACTTGCTGTCACATCATCCACATCATCTTTGATGTCTGTGGTTTCTGCTGCCTCAGTCATGATTTGGTTTTAGTGGGACTGTGAACAGAAAAAAAAAACATACCACGTAATAAGATTTTAGACTGAAACTGAGTTAACAACATGGCCTGTATGAACGCACAAAAGCATAACCCTGACACAACTTGAAACTGCCATAGGCAAATGGCATTTGTTATGAGCTGAGGGGCTTATAGAGCATTGAGGAGTGATCATCATTTCATAACAGAAAGTATGACAATGAGAGGATGCTGTGGAGCAGAGATGGACAGCCTCATAGTTGAGGATTGATACCCTTAGAAAAGCACACGGCAGGCTAAAGTTGAGATGCGCAGATTGTCTATCTTGAAAGATGAGTAGATAAAAAGCGGTATCTCACTTGAGGAAGGTAACAAACAGTATAAGAGCAGTACTGTTTCAGTGCCTGAGGATGTGCATGAGGTAAACAGAGGCAGAGGATTGTTTCAAGATTGTAGACTGGCAAACTAAATGGAAATTCTTGACTTTATAGTACTCTGCCTACATGAATGTTCTCACAACATTCAGTCTTGTAATAAGGATGTCTAACATTCCCTTATCATTTGAAATTTCGACGTTGCATGTAAACTAGATTTGTGGTTTGTGAAGGTAACTAAAACACCATAAACTATTGGAGCAGAATTAGGCCATTTGGTCCATCAAGTATGCTTGCCATTCCATCATGGCTGATACGTTCTCAACCCCATACTATTGTCTCCCCTTCCCCCCCCCCCCCCCGCCATAACCTTTGGTCTCCTTACTCACAAGAACCTACCTCTCTGTTTTAAATGCACTCAATGACACCCTCCCCAGTCTTTCGTGGCAACATGTTCCACAGATTCACCACCCTCTAGCTTAAGAAAATTCTCCTTATTTCCTTTTGGATGGGGCCCAAAACTGCTCGTAATATTCCAAATGCGGTCTGACCAGAGTCTTCTATAGCCTCAGCAGTACCTCCTTGCTCTTGTATTTTAACCATCTTGAAATGAATGCTAATATTGCACTTGCCTTCCTAACTGTCAACTGAACCTTAAGACAGTCTTGGAAAAGCATAGCAGATCAGGCAGCATCCGAGAAGCAGGAGAATCGATGTTTCGGGCACAGGCCCTTCATCATTCCTGATGAACGGCTTATATCCGAAACATCGATTCTCCTGCTCCTTGGATGCTGCCTGATCTGCTATGCTTTCCTGAGATTGTCTTAAGGTTATTTAATGCTTGAAATGTCGATTTTCCTGCTCCTCGGATGCTGCCTGACCTGCTGTGCTTTTCCAGCACCACACTCTTAACTCTGGTCTCCAGCGTCTGCAGTCCTTACTTTCTCCTTCAGACAATCTTGAAGTAGAATTCCCAAGATAAAGCATTCGAAGCAATCTTCAGTCAGAAATGCCGAGTGATCTTGTCCAGTTGCCCGCAGTATGACATATGTCAGTCTTCAAACGACTCAATTCAGCCACTTGTTATCAAGAAACACTTGGACACACTAGATACTGCAAAGGCTGGTGACTTTGACAGCATTGCAGCCATAGTACTGAAGACTTGTGGTCCAGAACCAAGCTCTTCCAATCAAGTTAAAACAGAAATCTACCTGATGACATGGAACAATTTCCCAGGTATTTCCTGTATACAAAAAGCAGGACATATGTAACCCGGTCAATTACCATCCTATCAACATCCCCTTGGTCATCACTAAAGTGATGGAACATATCAACAACAGGGCTATCAAGCAGCTATGCTTTGGAATAACTTGCTCATTGACATCAAGTTTGGGTTCCACCAGGCTACTCAGCTCCTGACCTTCCTATAGCCTTGTTTCAAACATGGACAAAAGAGCTGAATTCCAGAAGTGAGCTGAGATTGACAGTCCTTGGCTTCAAGGAGCCCCAGCAAAACTGGAATCAATGGATATTGGGGCAAACTCTCTGTTGGTTGGAGTCATACTTGGCACATTGGAAGACGGCTGTAGTTGTTGGGAGTCCATAAGACCATAGGAGCAAACATTAAGCCGTTCGGCCCATTGCGTCTTCTCCACCATTCAGTCATGGCTGATGGATTTTTCGACCCCTTTTTCCCGCTTTCTCCCCGTAGCCTTTGATCCCCTTGGCAATCAAGAACTCATCTATCTCTGTTTTAAAGATACTTAATAACCTGGCCTCCACAGCCTTCTGTGGCAATGAATTCCACAGATTCACCATACTCAAGCTCAACAAATTGCTCCTTTCCATTCTTCAGGGTCTTCCTTTTACTGTCAGGCTATGCTGTCAGGTCCTCGTCTTTTCTGTCAATGGAAGTATCTTCCCAACATCCACTCTGCCCAGGTATTTAGTATTCTGTAAATTTCAATCAGATCCCCTGCTTATTCTTCTAAACTCCATCGAGTATAGTCGCAGAGTCCTCAAACGTTCCTCATACGTTAAGCCTTTAATTCCTGGGATCATTCTTGTGAACCTCTTCTGGACTAGATCTAATACATCCTTCCTGAGGGATGGGGCCCAAAATTGCTCATCCATCATCTCAGCTCCAGGACATCTCTGCAGAACTTCCTCTGAGGCCCAGTCATATTCAGCTGCTTCATCAATGAACTTCCCTCCATCATAATGTTAGAAGTGTGGATATCTGCTGATAATTGCACAATATTCAGCATCGTTTGCAACTCCTCAGGTGCTGAAGCGGTCCATGTCCAAATGCAACAAGATTTGGACAATTTCCAGGCTTAGGCTGATGAGTGGCAAGTAAGATTTGTGGCTCACAGGCTTGCAGGTATCTGTATTAGCTTTGATTGTTTGTTTTCCTTTGTTTCAGAAACTTGTATTCTTTTAATACAGAATGTTTACGGCCTCATGTCAATGTGTTTAGAAACTAAACACCATGGTAGCCAACTGCAAACATTTATACCATCTGAGTTGTCCAGTCTTATTCTCAGCTGGGATCATAACATTGACTACAATGGCAAGTAGATATTGGGTCCATGCAAAGTACCAGAGACTATGAGAAAGTGAGCACTGCAGATGCTGGAGATCAGAGTCGAGAGAGTGTGTTGTGGCAGAGAAGAGGATGCTGCCTGACCTGCTGTGCTTTCTGAGCAACACATTTTCGATGAAAGTACCAGAGACACCTGGCAAATGCTCCTTTACGAGTACGGAGAAAAAGCATAAACTACACAAGTTTATGTTTTTAAAATGAACGCAAAATTAACCAGCAGACAGTGAACAGAAAAATTGCACTGAGTCACTTGTGGGCAATAAGCTTGGCCTTTTACTTCATAGTGTGATATTCCCTGAACTGTTGTGTTCAAACAATAATACAAGAATAGGGTTGCACCACTTTATCCCAAAGGAATATCACTTGTCATTGATTTATGCTGGTTTTGTGCCAAAATATACACTCCACAAATTGCTTTCATTTTTTTCAAAATAAGGGCAATACCTTGCTGCCCTAGCCACTGAGAACGAATCAAAACAAGACTGATGAAACCCCACTTAAGTCAGGAACGTAGTTCCATCAGACCATTTGTAACTGACAAGGGAATCAGTGATTACTGAAGGTCAGCAGGAAAGTAAAGTTGGGGCACAATCAGATCAATCACGATATTATTGAGTCGCACCACAGGCTCAAGGGGGCAAATTGCCTATTCCTGCTCCTGTGCAAAAACCTTGGAGTATATGTTTTCTGTATTTATGCCAGGGGTGCAAATTTGCAGTTCAATCCTTAGGCGCACAATCCAAATTCATAGTTTTTGGTATTTTACAACGATTTAAAAAAAAATCTTTTGTGATTTTATTTTTGATTTCCTCCTGTGTTGAATGCTTTTTATAGCATTAAAATTGGTCACAACAAAGAAGTTTCAACTGTCAGATTTTCTGAAACAATGCTGTGCTTGATGTGCATAAATGATAGTTTAATACTTAAATAATTTAACATCAATAAATAAAAAGGGACATAATGAAAGAACATAATGTACCTTCAATGATTTACTCAGGCCGGGCTGTTCAAATGAATTTGTTTCACTGAGCTTGTATCTGCTGGCGTACAGGTAATCTAGGCATATAGTCGGGACTTGTGTGTTTGGATAGACAATGTTTTGTACCAGATGTGACATAAACATACTGAAACTGGAAATTCTGCCTTTTCCTGGTGGATTAATATCATTGAGCCTGAACCTGCTCTGGGCAGATGCTCACGCTCATCTCAGGAAACATAAAATATTGTTCAAAGCACTGAGTTCCCTTTTAGAATCCTTCCTTATCAATTCAAGTATCTTATGAGGAATGGCGTACTCCTGGTCCTAATCTTTACGTTCATACATATTACAGAGTCATTGAGTCAGACCAGCACGGAAACAGACCCTTCAGTCCAATCAGTCCATGCCAACCATGTCCCACCTGCCTGCCCTTGGCCTAAATCCCACCAAACTTATTTTATCCATGTATTAACCTAAATGTCTTTTGAATGTTGTAACTGTACCTGCATCTAACACTTCCTCTGGCAGTTCATTCCACATACGAACCACTCTCTGTGTAAAAAGGTTGCCCCCCCATGTCCTTTTAAAATTTTTATCTTCTAATCTTGAAAAAAGTTCACTAGTTTTGAATCCCCCCCATCCAAGGGAAAAGACCCTTGTCATTCACCTTGTCTGAGCCCTCATGATTTTATAACCTCAATAATACCACCCCTCAACCTCCTGTGCTCCAGTGAAAAATGTCCCAGTCATCTGAAGGACTTTTGCTCGAATCGTCGATTTTCCTGCTCCTCGGACGCTGCCTGACCTGCTGTGCTTTTCCAGCACCACTCTGATCTAAACTCTGGTTTCCAGCATCTGCAGTCCTCACTTTTGCCGAGTGATCCCTGATTCTCAACTCTATATATTCCTATGTTTATTCTGTCCCATCCTGTCAGAATTTTACAGGTTTTTTTCTGACAGCACCCCTCATTCTTTAAATATCAATGAATACAGTCCTCATTGATTCAGTCTCTTTTCAAAGGAATCAATCTGGTAAACACTTGGTGCAATTCTTCCAAAGTGAGAACATCCTTCCTCAGATAGGGTGAACAGAACTGCACACAAAACTCCAGCTGTGGTCTCATCAAAGCCCTGTACAATTGCAACAAGAAATCCTTACCCTTGTACTCAAATATTCACAATGAAGGCCAACATACCAGTTGTCTCGTTCACCTCCTGCTACACTTGGATGCTTATTTTCAGCATACAAGACACCTTCTTGTGTTACTGCAGTGGGTGCAATACCTATCCCTTCACATCCACCCTGCTCACCATGCAAGAGTCCAAACGCTTGTTCCAGGTGAAGCAGCATTTCACCTGTACCTCCTTCAATCTGGTGTATTGTATTTGCTGCACCCACTATTCTCCACTTGGAGAAACTAAACACAGACTGGGTCACCTCTGGTCCATGTGCAAGCATGACCACATCCTTCCTGTAGCTGTCTTGCTCGCCTGTCTGTCTTCGGCATGCTGCAATGCTTCAGAGAATCACAGCGCAAACTGGAGGAGCCACATCTTTTCTTCAAACTGGGCAGTTTACAACTTTCTGGGCTTCACATTGAGTTCGAAATCTTCATATTGTGAACCCATTCCTTCCCTTTCTTTTCACTTTGCTTGTCACCTTCTGTCACCTTCTCTCCCCTCACCCCACTCGAGTGGGACTTTCTGTCCTTTCTAGTCTGGCGGTTAAACACACCATTGTTCTGCCATTCTCATATTCCAATGACTTAACATCCTTTCTTCCCCAGCACTCCAGAACCAACCCCCCTCCCACCAAAACATAAATGCCGGCCCTCCACACTTCACATCTGATGAACAGTCATCTAAACTCGATATGTTAGCTTGCTTTCTCCCCATGGATGCTGCCTGGACCATTGTAATCTCCAGCATTTTTTTGTTTTCAGACAAGGTCTTGTTTGACCTCCCCCTTTGCCAGTCTATCGCCTTTCAGATAATAATCAACTTTCCTGGTTTTTCAACCAAAGTGATTAATCTTACACATCAATATTCTATTTGTTTGCAATGCACTTTCTCACTCACTTGTCCAAATCATACTCTGTGCCCCTCTCATAGCTCACCCCTCTTTCCAATTTCTTCGGTCCTGTACATTTACATTCTTGACATTGATATTTACTGAATACAGCTTTTTAGTGTTATGCTTAAAACATCCCTGTTTACCTGCTTCTTCACACCTTTCTACTCTGATTGCTTCTGCTCCTCTGCTCAAAGTAACGTCATAATTATTTGCATATTCCATTATACACCAGCAAATCACGCAACTTAATCACCCTTTGAGTCCAGAGGCTTTCCTGAATTTTTGATTAGATTTCTTGGTGAAAGCTAAAACAAGCAAGGAATGTAGATTTCCTTCCCAAAGACCATGAGTGAATGAAAGAATTGAATAGCTTTGTGGTCACACTTACTGATCCACATGTTTCAGTTCAAATATGTCAGACAGATTAAATTTAGATTCCTGTGTTGTCATGGTGTGGATTAGAACTCATGTCTACAGACTATGAGAACAAATTCCTGAGTTGCTAGTACACTTACATAACCACGCTAATGAATGGACTTTAACGATATCTGTAACATTCTGAAAATAGAGGATTATCGGAACAGGAATAGGCTATTCAGCATCTTGGACCCACCATTCACTGAAATCATGACTGATCTGTGGCCTCAGGCCCCAAGGGATCCTTCCATATCCGTCACAATTCACCTGCACCTCTACACACATCATCTATTGCATCCACTGCCTCCTCGATATTGGGGAGACAGGCCACCTACTTACGGAACGTTTCAGAGAACACCTCTAGGACACCCGGACCAACCAACCCAACCACCCCGTAGCTCAACACTTCAACTCCCCCTCCCACTCCACCAAGGACATGCAGATCCTTGGACTCCTCCATCGCCAGACCATAGCAACACAATGGTTAGAGGAAGAGCGCCTCATCTTCCGCCTAGGAACCCCCCAACCACAAGGGATGAACTCAGATTTCTCCAGTTTCCTCATTTCCCCTCCCCCCACTTGTCTCAGTCAAATCCCTCGAACTCAGCACCGCCTTCCTAACCTGCAATCTTCTTCCTGACCTCTCCGCCCCCACCCCACTCCGGCCTATCACCCTCACCTTGACCTCCTTCCACCTATCGCATTTCCAATGCCCCTCCCCCAAGTCCCTCCTCCCTACCTTTTATCTTAGCCTGCTTGGCACACTTTCCTCGTTCCTGAAGAAGGGCTCATGCCCGAAACGTCGATTCTCCTGTTCCTTGGATGCTGCCTGACCTGCTGCGCTTTTCTAGCAACACATTTTCAGCTCTGATCTGTGGCCTCACTCTATATACGTGCCTCTGACCAATAACCCAAAATAACTTTGATCAACAAAACTTTATCTGTATAAGATTTAAATTAACAACCGATCAACATCCACTGTCATTTGTGGAAGAGAGTTCATAACATTTAAGGTAAGATGGGGAAAGTTCAAAGGAGATGTGAGGGGCAGTTCTTTTACATAAAGAGTGGTAGAGGTCTGGGATGGTGGTGGGGTGGACACGTTAGGAGCATTTAAGGGGCTTTCAGATAAATAATGAATATGCAAGGAATGGAGGGATATAGATCAAGGGCAGGCAGAAGGGATTCATTTAATTTGGCAGAATGTTTGGCACAACATCATGGACCGAAGGACCCATTTGTGTGCTGGACTGTTCTACGTTCTACGTTCTTATTCTCGAATGCTCAAACAGTAGAAATGGTTGATCTTTATCTCTCGTCTTTTCCTGTTAATATCTTGAAGACTTTGATCAGATTTCTCATTAACTTTCTGAATTTGAGAGAAAATAGTCCTAATTTGGTGAATTTCTTATCATAACTTAACCTGGAAAACCAGGTAAACCCATATTGTACACCCTCCAAGGCCAGTATATCCTTCCTGAGTCTGGATTAGAGTGGTGCTGGAAAAGCACAGCAGGTCAGGCAACATCCGAGGAGCAGGAAAATCGACGTTTCGGGCAAAAGCCCTTCATCAGGAATAGAGGCAGGGTGCCTGCAGAGTGGAGAGATAAATGAGAGGAGGTGGGGGTGAGGAGAAAGTAGCATAGAGTACAATGGGTGAATTGGGGTGGGGATGAAAGTGATAGGTCAGAGAGGAGGGTGGAGTGGATAGGTGGAAAGGAAGATAGGCAGGTAGGACAGGTCATGAGGGCGGTGCTGAGCTGGAAGGCTGGACTGGTATGAGGTGGGAGAAGGGGAAGTGAGGAAACTGGTGAAATAAGAGCTTCAGGGCAGAGGAGATAACCTGGGGGTTGCACTGAGAGAGAGACTCACTGAGATTCTTGTAGAGAGAGGAGGAAAACTTCTTCAGGGCAGGCATCCTTGCACGAGGATTCGCAATAGGGTTAAAATCAACTCTTTACCTGTCCTTCCTGAGGTCCAGTGCCCAGACCTATTCACAGTATTCCAAGTGAGATGTCACCAGGATTTATACAACTGCACCATAACCTCTGCATCCCTGTACTCCAGATAACCACAAACTTGAATGTCCTGGCATGGCTTGAACAGGGGAGCAGCAAAATCTCAAGTCTTAATTAGTGGTCTTCAACCACTCTGCCATGTTTGCAGGTGCCCACTGATCTCCCACAGGAGAGTCCCAACTGACTGTAACTTCAGTCTTGGAAAGCAAGATAAGGCTTTGAGGAATAAAAACAGAAATTGCTGGAAAAGCTCAGCAGGTCTGGCAGCATCTGTGAAGAGAAATCACAATTAACATTTTGGGTCCAGTGACCCTGAGCAGGTATTTGCTAAAACTCGTTTCCACAGCCATTTCACATTCCTCAGGGAATGCCTCCAGCTCAGACTCACCACACGTGGATTCCAACTCGAGTTTTGTCCCTTGTGCTTTGAATCCACCCACGATCACGGCTATCTCCGTGATGTCTAACAGCCCACAGACAGCTGCTCCCACACATCCTGATATCCACACTCAGTGCCATGCATTGTCAGATACAGACTCCTGACCTCTCTCTCCAACAGGATGCTTTCACTCGTATCCTTACGCAAGCACATTGACTTGGACCCCATTTACTACCCCTTGAGAAAAAGAACAGGAAATGACATCACCAACCCAAAGAAACCCAAACATATAAATAGAAAGCAGGAATTATCAGCAGCGCTTGGTCTGGAGGCTTACTGAAGATGTTACCTAGTATGGTGACAAAATATCTGAAAATGAACTTTATAGCTGACCGAACAAACCTACATCCAGAGTATTGTTTCATGCTGGCTCAGGCCTGCACCACTCTGCAGTTCCACTTCATCCTCCGGCTCATTTGCCATTAAGAAAGGCTCACTGGACCCAAAACATTAACTCTGTGTTATGGACCAGGCCAGGGCCCCTCAAAACATTTCAAGAAGGTTGCCCAGACCCTAACTTTGCCAGCTGTTTTAAGCAGGTGTAAGGTAGATATTCTATGAGTAATACGGCTGGCTCAACCACTTAGTTTTAAAGAAAACAGAGTACCAAATGAAACAGAAACAAAAGAGAATAGAATATAGAATAACTTAAACTATCTGAGAACACAACCGACTCTATCACAACTGAATAATACTATTCCAATTTCTTGCAATATCCCATAAACACACTCCTTGGCGAAAGGTAAATTGAAGCTTTCTTTGACCATCAGCTTTGAACAGACTGCTTGCTAACACCAAACCAAACCGGGAGCAAGCCCTGACTGGGAGAACTGGTCACTCCCCTCTCGTTGTACAAGTGTTTGAAAAAAACCTAAAATCTTTTCCCTGATTGTTGCCTCAGGCAGGATTGGTTAGCCATTAACAAAGTCTCTAAACCCAGACAAATTGGAACCTCTGCCTTTTTACAACCCTTCTTGAAAAATAATCAAGGAAGACATAACCTTGTTAAAGGAGCAGCATCATCCCATCTGATTTCTCTTCACAGATGCTGCCACACTTGCCACACTGTTTTTCCAGCAACTTCTGTTTTTGTTTCTGATTTACAGCACCTGCATTTCTTTCAGTTTTTTTCAGGTTTCTGGGAAATGGCAGCAATCGGTTCCACAGTGATTTTTGTTTATTATTACTTTCCGTTCTGAGTGTGGTGTAAAGGAAAAAAAAGTCCCAAAGTGATACTTGTTATTTATTATAGTCTTGCCCTTCATCTATTTAAAATGAGCTGGAGTTGGACCGTTATAACTGGTCTTCTTCTCACGGAGATATCATTGAACTTGAACTCATTGAAGCTAGATATTTAACATCACCCCAGGAAACACAAAATCTTGCATGTGGTATAATTTTAAAGCAATGAGTTTACATTTCGAATCCTTTTCATTGATTGAAGAAACTGATGAGAAGAACAAGATGGGACAATGCTGTCCACACTTGTTGGTGTCTGTAACATGCTGATAACAGCTGATGTGATCTCATGCACTGAAATATTTTTCGAACAAGGGCTAGCTTTGTTTTGAGATTGCTCTTTGGATCAGTGAGTCTGGAATTGAATTTGGATGAGAATTCTTGAGTTTTTGGAATGTGAGAATTTGATTTCATGCTTCACACAACCAAAGAAGATTACTTGGCTTGGAATTCAAATTAGTTGGCATCTGAGTCTCATTGTTATGTGTAATAATATCATGAATAAATGTGGGAAGGATTGAGAGGTCATGACATAATTGAAGACTGTTTCCATTCAAGAAAAAAGGTAACAGAAAACAGGAAACTAGAAGCCAGTTAGCTTTACATCTGTCAGTGGAAAAATGCTGGACTCCATTATTATGGACATTTAGAAAGTCATTGTATAAATTAATCAGTTTTAAATTAATTTTGTGCAAGGGAAATTGGGTGGTACCTTTCATTGGGCGTATATAATGTGGACCATTGTTAGATTTGTGGCAGAGTCATGTGACAATTTCAACAAGGCCTTTCTTGATGTTGATTCATCTGCCCTGGTATCAAGCTGAGTTTCTCAAGAGACAGCAGCAAGTTGCTTATGAAGGGGGATTATTGCTTCTGAAAAGCACAGCACACCTCATTAATCTGTAGCTTCCTTTCTCACCAAATATGCTGAATAAACTCGATGCCCAGAGTGGTTTCTGCCAACAACAACTTGGTGCTTGATCCAAAGGACCTTGCTGTTTCTTTCTCATTGAAGATTCCTTTCATTGGAACCCTTCCCCCTCATTAATTAATTTAAAGTTCAATCTACGACCCTTGTTGTATGATTCGCCACAATCTTGGTCTCAACATGGTTCAAGTGAGCCTTTCCCATTTACTGGTGTTGGTGCCCATGAATCAGAATTCATACTCCCACACAAATCTTTGAGCCACACAATCACCTCTCTCATCTTGTTTACCAAGTCAATTTGCACAAGGCACAGGTAGTATTCTGCGGCCTATTGCCTTCTTGGTTCTGATTTTTAATTTAGGCCTGAGGTGCTCGTAATCCCTCAGCAGAAACTCTTTCCACATCCTCCCTTTGTCACTGGTACTTGTGTGGACCATGATCACTGGATTCCTCCCCTCCTACTCCAAGTTTTCCTCAAGCTCAGAAGATATTGTGACAAAGTCAAAAGAGTGTATGTGCACTTTAAGATAGGAAGTGTTTCCTGAATTCAGTGCAGAGGCTGAAACCCTTCAGTAATTGAAACCAAACACCCACAACAGCTCGCATCACCTTGTCATCTGTTAAGAGTGTGAAGGAGTGAAAGAGAACTCCTAATTTACATTATATAAAGAAAAATAATTTATTTTCCTAACAGAACACTAAATAAAAGCAATTACAAATCCTTTTCTTCCACTAATTACTATTTCACCCAACTCCATAAAAATGCTGCTCCAATAACACAATTATTAAACATTACATTAACTTAATCTCAAGTCCATACAGTCTCTGACTTCTCCACTGTCTTCAATCTTCTGTCTGCTGATTCCCTGGGTCTTATTCTTTCTTTTTACTGTTTTTACAGGAAAAGGTACCTTTTGATAGAGAATGCTTTCTTATTACTTTTAGAGCAAGTTGTTCGATGGGCAATTAGCTCTCTGGCTCTATGGCAGTTGCTCAGCTGTTTGGTAGCAGTTGATCTGACCAATTTTCAAAATGCCCTGGGTTTATACTCCCCAACATCGTACCCTCTCATTGGTATCAAGAAGCACCATGTTTAAAGGGACCACGCAATGCTTTCCCCATTTTATGATTCTACAATTTTACAAACACCAAATTCCTAATCCATAATTACTCCACCCAACTTTAAAACAATAGGATTAGCAAACTTAAATGTAATATTTTGGAGAACATAAGAAATAGGAGCAGGAATAGGCCATCTGGCCATTTGAGCCCATCTGATCTTTTTGTGGCCTCAGCTGCACTTACCCACCCTCTCACCAAAACCCTTCATTCTTTTAGTGTTCAAAAAATTAGCTTTAAAGACATTCAGTGAGGAGGCCTCAACTACTTGACTGGACATGGAATTCCACAGATTCACAACCGTCTGGCTGAAGAAGTTCCTTCTCAATTTGGCCTTAAATCTGCTCCCCCTAATTTTGAGGCTTTGCCCTCTTGATCTAGTTTCACCCACCAGTGGAAACATCCTCTCTACTTCTATCTTATCTATTACTTTCATAATATTATATTGTCTGTGAGATCCCCCTCATTCTTCGAGATTCCAATGAACGTAATCCCATTCTACTCAGTCTCTCATAAGCCAACCCCCTCAACTCTGGAATCAACCGAACCTTCTCTGCACCCCCTTTAGTGCCGGTATATCCTTTCTCAAGTAAGGAAGTTTGACAACTGTCCTGATCTGGTGATTGTATACATATCTGGAGAGCTATGTGTTGTTCTTCTTACTGCTGGTTGCAGTCTCTCAGCATCATTGCATCATCACCATTGGTGTTTTCTTTCATACTGTCTGCATGCATGGTTGGCATGTTGTGCATTGGTCTGAGCTAGCTTCTGTTCCTTTACGTCGCAGTATGATCAGGAATGACTTCATAAAGTATGGACTGGTTGCATATTTTAGAAACTTTGGCTGACATCCAGATACAGGTATTTCTGAATGGATTTTTGCACTCTCATTTTTGGTCCAGTGCTCAGTGGCAGTCATTCTCTTGCTTCATTCTCTTTCATTGTCTTCTGTACTTCAAGAAGAATGTCCCATGTCTTGGAATGGTTAGACAATTGGCCATTTACAGTTGCCTTCAATGTATTAATTGTACAGGGTATAGTACTCCCTTCTCCATTGGTGTCTTATGAAAATGCAGCAATACAGTGTGAAAACATTGTTTGTTGCTTACCAGGATTTGACTTGAGCAAGGATAATTGGGCAATGATGAAATATGGGCCACTTCCCACATAGCATTCGTGTCTTAGAATGGCTTGCAAGTCATTGGTTCATTGTCAGGCACCACCTGATCCAACATACTTTTAGTTGAAAAGGAAGGTCACTGTTTAAAAGACAGTCGCTAACTTATTGAACAATGGGAAATTTGGATTCTTACCTGAGAGCAATGCAGGGCCTACAGCTTGATAGGTCTTGAACTTTAACTGGAATGAAGGTAAACCTACATCCTAATTATTGAATTTGCAGATTAGCCAAATGAATTTCTTGCTGTGACTCTTCCAAATATTTTGTGATCCAGGGCTGCTCAATCTTCACTGAGGTTTCCACATGTCTGCAAATAAGTCTTTTCCAAGCAGTTGCTGCTGCTTCGCACTGCACTGCCATATGATGCAATATCATGTCAGTATCTGGGAATTGATTCTTTCTAATCAGCCAGCATTATTAATCTAAATCTGTTCTGTCCTCATAATTTGTCATTAACATAGTGATAGGCATTTTACCTTCAGGAGAATATTCATATCTGATCAGATGATACTTATGTTTGCTCCTTTAATAAAAGTACTAGATGTGTGTAATGTCGGACTGAAATATTCCATCGATTTTTCTCACTCTGACTGGCATCTACTTTTATTACAGTTGGAGGCATTTGTGTCTCTGGGCTGAAGTAAAGCATTTAGATGTAAACTGTAGCATGCTTCCCTCAACATATCATGCTGGGAATGGACTCAGTCAGATGGAGACTGAGCCCTCTATACTATCAGATCACATGTTATGATACACTGGAATTTTTTTCTATTCACTCAAGAGTGTATTGCTGGCAAGGCCAGCATTTATTGGCTATTCCAGGGGGTAGTTGAGAGTCAACTACATTGCTGTGTGTCTGGAGTCACATGTCGTTCAGACCAGGTAAGGATAGCAGTTTCCCTCCCGAAAGGACATTAGTGAAGCAGATGGGTTTTTTCGGACAGTCAGCAATGGTTTCGTAATCATTATTATTCTCTTGATTCCAAATTTTTATTGAATACAAATTTCACCATTTGCCATGATGGGATTCAAAGATTACCTGGGTGTCTGGATTAACAGTTCAGCAATAATACCACTAGGTCATTGCCTTCCGGTTTGGAGGAAACTGGTCATATGAATGCATATCCCTTAAAGATAGATTGTGGGCTAGCTGTTAACATAACACAACACAATATAGATGGCTGGCTGCTGATAGCTACATACATATTGATTGAATGTTCGAATAAACCAGTGGAGAACAATCACTTCTTCACCTTCTAAAATCTTTTTGAGGTGAGTTGATCTGAATATCTATTTCGATGATCCAGCACCGACTCTCCTATTCTGTTTGTAAAAAGGCCTCTTGTCACAAATACTATATAAATGCATCATGTTGCATTGAATCTGTCCCTCACAATGCACGTTAGTTCCATCTTCAGAACCTCTTCTCATCTGGAAATTATAAAGTCATTTCTGTTGCCAGTGACTGAAAGTCCATCCAAATCTTGGCCGTCTAAAATAGGAAGGAAGTAAAGTGCACCATGTAGCAGATTAGAACTGAAATATATTTGATGTTGAGTTCACTTGGTCTAACCCTAGTATTGATATATCATAATGCACTCAATACACCTCATTGTGCATGATGTAGTTCAATTGTGGTCATGGTATTTGATGTAGCTTGAGGCATTGGCAAATATTAGAGGAGGACATTAAAAGCACTAATCTTTAGCTCTTTGGGAAGTGTGCAGCAAGAGGAGTTAAATGAAATACTGCTGAATGATAGTTTAAAGGAGCAATATGGGAAAATAATGCAAGGAACTGACCTGGTTTGAATAAAATAGATACTGAGAGACGTGTGCTTGTTTTAGTAATGACACTGAATATTTTATTTCGCAGAACTTTGAAAGTGGTCAAAGTAAATTAGTGAGAAGTTATTACATCAGGGTCAATGGATAATGTGATGGCATTTTTAAATGTAAACCAAATCATGGCGAAAGGTCATTGAAAGGGTAGTTGATCAGTACATGACAGAAAAAAAGAATAGATGGGTATACTGATGCTATTAGATGATGTAAGAAGAGAGGAAGTTCATACTGAGCCTAAATAATACCCTGTGCAACTTATTCATTATTTTGAGGAGACCAATGAGGTCTTCCTCAACTCTTCTCTTGATGAAAGAGAAAAATCCCAACCCATTCAATCTTTACCAATCCTGTCAGTTCTGGAACCAATGGAGTTCACTTTTTTTTTCATTTTGACCCAGGGCTGTATGCCTTGATAATGTTGCAATATTGGTCAGAATTAATTGTTTCTCTTGAAATAAGGCCATGGAATCTTCATCATCCACCTGAAGCGGGGGAACAAGCAAAGAGGACTGAAAACTTACTGTCTCAACCGAATGATTGTATCTCAGATAAGACAGCACTCCCTTAATGTCCTAGAGTGTCATACTAGCCCAGATATTCAAATCCTAGAGTGGAGCTGAACTCATATTCTCTTCATGTAGAGCAAGAATGCCGGAAACTGAGGCAAGTGTTGGACAGTGATCCTTGAGTGAAAGGAGTAGCAGCATGTATTGGAAATCCAACCAGTTCTGTGACATTGATATGTCCCTTTAAATCACTACATTTTCAAGGAATAACAAGGGTACAATTGTCAGCATTTGACACAAATATCATGGATCAAATTGCAAATCGCTCAACTTCAAGTCCAGTCTGGATAAATATGGTTAAGTACAAACAAAAGATTCTACAGAGCTGTGTGGAATCTTTAATAATGGTTCTGAAATGATTTATATGACTTACATTTTTTATAACTAATGCGCATGCAAAAATTGCATTATAACAAGGCCATGAGTGGTGTAAATCGCCTATGCTCTGCACTTCAATGTTTTATGGCTTTGACATGGATAAGTGTTTAAAACTGTGATATATATTTTTTTTAAATTAACAATACCTGCAGTCTTGCTTTAAATAATACACAGGTATCAGTTCACAGGGGAAGTTAAAATTAGTAACTTGAAAATTGCAAAGAAACAACAGATGTAGGCAGTTGATCAGTACCCTCTGGAAATATGATTTAATCTTTCTGTATTTTCTAAGCAAAATCAGTGATCTGGGAAAGCAAAACAAAGGACATACCACGGTGTAGACATTTTAAAGGATATGAGTGACTTACATGAGAGAAACTATTAAATCCAAAAGAAAAGAAAATAAGGAGAATTTTCAAGGACAACAAATTGGGTGTAATCTAATAAGCTAGTTTGTTTTTGTAGTCTGTACTTCCTTCTTGGAACAATTTATTTTTCTAGTGATACAACCAAATGCCTTCTGAACTCACTTGCACCACTTGCTTCACTGCTAACAACACCCTACATATGAGGAAGCTTTGCCTGATTTCCCTATCAACATATTAACTCCTCTACTTTAGCTAAATTCAACAATGGTGACAAAATGGTTTGTGTATCAAATCTGATAAGTTTTAGGACCCTTATCCATGTTGACTACCAGCAGGTACTTTAATTCTGATATGTGCAGAATGACTGTATTTTGCTTCAAAAGCAGAGCCAACTTGCTATATAAGGCAGTTTTTTGTGATATATCAAAGTATTTTATATAAGTCATCAGGTGTACATTTGGCATCATCATATCTTGCTTTGACCATTGCTTATACTGTGTCAGGTATCTTCGCATTTCTGCCTTTCAAGGATGGCCATTACACAAAAACATGGATTGCATTACTCCCAGTGTTGACTTTGATTTATAGAGTCATAGAGCTATCCAGCATGGAAGCAGACCCTTCAGTCCAACATGTTCATGCCGATCAGGTATCCTAAATAAGTCTAGTTCCATTTGCCAGCATCTGGCCCATATCCCTCTAAACCCTTCCTATTCATATACAGGCTCAACATGACCTCCCTGGGGTGGCACAGTGGCTCAGTGGTTAGCATTGCTGCCTCACAGCACCAGAGACCCAGGTTTGTTTCCAGCCTTAAGTGACTGTCTGTGTGGAGTTTGCACATTCTCCCCATGTCCACAAGGGTTTCCTCCAGGTGCTCCGGTTTCCTCCCACAATCCAAAGGTGTGCAGGTCAGGTGAATTGGCCATGCTAAATTGTTCATAGTGTTCAGGGATGTGTAGGTTAGGTGCATTAGACAGGGGTAAATGTCGAGTAATTGGGAAGGGGAATGAGTCTGGGTGGGTTACTCTTTGGAGGATCGGTTTGGACCTAATAGCCTGTTTCCACAATCTAGGGATTCTCTGATTCTCTGAACTCCTATACTTGATGCACTGACCAATAAAGGCAGACATACCAAATGCCCTCTTCACTGTCCTATCTACCTACAACTCCACTGTCAAGGAACTTTGAACCAAGGCCTCTTTGTTCAGCAACACTCCCCAAATCTTTATACCATTAAGTGATAAGTCCTTTCCTGATTTGCCTTTCCAAAATGCAGCTCACATATTTATTTCAATTAAACTCCATCTGCCACTTCTCAGCCAATTGGCCCATCTGGTCCAGATCCTGTTGTAATCTGAGGTAACCTTCTTCGCTGTCCACTACACCTCCAATTTTGGTGTTGTCTGCAACCCTACTAACCATACCACCTTTGTTCACATCCAAATAATTGATATAAATGATGAAAAGGAGTGGACCAAACACTGATCCTTGTGGGACACCGCTGGTCACAGGCCTCCAGTCTGAAAAGCAACCCTCCACTACCCTCTGTCTTCCACCTTCAAGCCAGTTCTGTATCCAACTAGCTAGTTCTCCCTGTATTCCGTGTGATCTGAACTTTCTAACCAGTCTGTCATGAGGAACCTTGTCAAATACCTTACTGAAGTCCATACAGATCACGTACACTGCTCTGCCCTCATCAATGCTCTTTGTTACTTCTTCAAAAAAACTCAATCAAGTTAGTGAGACCATGATTTCCCATGCACAAAGCCATGTTGACTATCCCTAATCAGTCCTTGCCAATCCAAATACATGTAAGTTCTGTCCCTCAGGACTCACTGCAACAACCTTCCCACCACCGATGTCAGGCTCACAGGCCTATAGTTCCCTGCCTTTTCCTTACCACTTTTCTTCAATAGTGGAACCATGTTAGTCAACCTCCAGTCTTCTGGCACCTCACCTGTGACTACTGATGATACAAATATCTCAGCAAGAGGCCCAGCGATCTCTTCCTCAACTGAGGGTGATAGGCCGTAGAGGGGATGGGGGCGGAAAGGTCGGGAAGAAGCCCTCTCCAGCCTATCACCCTCACCTTAACTTCCTTCCACCAATTGCATTCCCAACGTCCCTCCCCCAAATCTCTTCTCCCTACCTTTTATCTTACCCTGCTTGGCACACCCTCCTCATTCCTGAAGAAGTGCTTATGCCCGAAACATCGATTCTCCTTCTCCTTTGATGCTGCCTGACCTGCTGCGCTTTTCCAGCAACACATTTTTAAGCTCTGATCTCCAGCATTTGCAGTCCTCACTTTCTAACCATAATTGTTTCCTGGATCCTGGAGGATCTATCTTCACAATAGATGGAAGCCATTTCATCTGAATGGTATTCGAAAAATGTCTTGAGATAAATCCAAATTGGAGTTTATTTTATGAAGCGTGTTCACAGATTACAAGGTTTTTGCAAGTTTCAGGCTGTAGATCCGAATGCAGGATAAGTCTGACCTTCCTTCTGTCCTTTTTTAGAGTGGGGGACAGATTATGTAGCTGCTGTGTCAATTTAGATTATGAGAAAACTTTCCACATTCCAAAACATTGCCTTGTTTTCAACACAGCGACATGTCACATGATGCTTGAAATATGATACGTGTGAAGTGTGTACAGTTTTTAATTGTCTTATGTATAACGTCCATATTATTTGACACAAATAATATTTTAAATCTCTGCAGAATCCCTTAAACTGGAATATTTCTACACAGACAATCAATCACCTTTTACATTGCCTACTGTGTTAGGGTTATTAAATCAGTTCTGTGTGAAAAGGGTCAATCTGTATCATAAGGCACCTTTCAAAGGAAAAGACACACTTTCTGAATAAATCACAAAGTGATATAAATTCATCACATCAGACTGCAAAGCAATCTCACCAATTCTAATAGAAGAGATACAACCAAAGAGTAAAAAATGTAACTGGGCTGTGTAATAAGTATTAATATATCATCTAACAGCATTGGAATGCCATGTACCAGAAACAATCATTCATGTCGGAAGGAATAAAACATAAAATGAGATGAATATACTGCAATGAACTGTACTAGGCGTGAGGCAGCTAATTGGCATGTAACCCAGGATATAATGAAATGATGCACACTTTGAGATGAGGAATGCTTCCTTGCCCCTTTCAATCACTCCCTGGGGGAATAATTTTTACCCACACTGTACTTGTCTTTTTCCCAAGCGCTGTATTATGTAAATGAAATATTCTTCTCCAGCAAAACTAATTCATTAATATAGTGATGAGTTCAGAAGAAGAGCTGAATTGGATTCAAAACTGAGAACTACTGACCTCCCACCTTGACATCAATTGTGGGAAAACTGATGGGGGGCATATTAAGAGATGGATTAATATAGACTCAGAGAAGACAAAGTTAATACCAGAAAGTCAACATGACCCTGTAAAGGGCAGATCATGCCTGACATATTTTGCTGATTTCTTTGTCGAGTTGACATAGGCAGTGAATGAGAATATTGCTGTGGATATTGTTTATGTAGACTTTCAGAAAACATTTGATACGGTCTCATGTGGCAGGTTGATTTGCAAATGAGAAATGTTTGGGATTGATGGGTCCTTGTTGGCATGGATTGGAAGTTGGCTAAAAGGCAGGGAACAGAGGATAGGTATAGTTGGGCATTTCTCAGACTGGAGGCAAGTTGAAAATGGTGACCCCAGGGATCAATGTTGGGACCCTTGCTTTTTCTGATTTAAATAAGCGATTTGGAGATGGTGGTGTTGATGGCAAAATCTCTAAATCTGCAAATGATACAAAGGTAGAGAGAAGAGTGAATTGTGAGGATGAAGATGAGTGACTTCAGAGGGATATTGACAAGTTGGCCAAAAGGACAGACACCTGACAGATGAATTTCAATGCAGAGAAATGTGAGGTACGCATTTTGGGAGAAGAAACTGGAAGTAACGAGACATGTTCAATGGTATAGTTTTGAGGGGACTACAGGAGCAGACTTTCGGGTTCAAGTGCATAATTGTCTGAAGGTGACCAGGCCAGTTAAAAGAATTGTTAAGAAGGTTTATGAATCATTGGTTTATAAATTGAGAAGTGTGGAGTGTACAAGCAAGAAAGTGATTCTACACCTCTACAAATCATTTTGAGTGTTGTGCTCCATTCTGAGCACATTATTTAAGGAAGAATGTCAAAGCCCTGGAGAAAGTGCAAAGGAGGATTACTGGCATAATACCAGAAATTAGGGATTTTAGATAAAAGGAAAGATTAGAGAAAGGAGGCTTCCTCTCCTTGGAGCAGAGAAGATTTACATGTGACCCTTTTGGGATGTTCAAAATTATGAACAATTTTGACAGGGTAAAGAAGGATAATCTGTTTCAATTCGTAGGTGTATCAGTAAGTAGAGATTGCAATTTCAAGATTGTCAGCAAGCGAGCGAGGAGTGAGATGAGGAGAAACTCATTTACCCAGAACATTGTTAGGATTTAGATTTGCTGCCAAAGAGAGTGGTGGAGATGGGAATGGGAGGTTTGAAAATAGAGCTAGATATATATTTGAAAGTGATGAATTTCAAGAAATCCAGAGATAGGGCTGGTGAATGGGACTAGCTGGGTAGCTCTTTCGGGAGCTAGTACAGACACAATGGGCCGAGTGGCCTCCTTCTGTCGAGTAAAATTCTATGATTCTAAAGTTCTTAACTCTGCTTCTCTCTCCACAGGTGCTACTAGCTTGCTGAGTTTCTGTGTCATTTTGTGTTTTTGTTTAAATCTTGCGGTACTTTTAATTTTGTGAGATGACACAAATGCCTTGGATGGAGCTTTGGAACAAGAATGGAGGTTGACCGTCATTTCTATGGTGGGAAGATTGAGAGAAATGAAGACAATTTTTCTCTGCTACTGTCATCATGTATTCACGATAGATTCAGTGAAATAAGTGCTAATAGGTCTCGAAAAACGATTGACGTTTTGAAAGGCAAACTCTAGGAAAGGAAATTTTCTGGACTTTTGTGATCAGGATGCTGTACTTACATAGATAGTCTTCAAAGGTGGGCATTTCCTTGTTTGGTAGCATTGCTGGGAGCTGCTCTCCTCCACTCGCTGGTCTTTATCCAAATTATGGGCTGCTTGCTCAGTCATTAAAGGGCTGATGCAGCTGCTCCTCAGGCAAGAAATTTAAGAAGAGGGTCAAGGAGCAGAATAGTCAAGGGTGCATTATCTTTTTGTGAACTGTCTATCCTTGCACTTGACTTTTCTACTATTTAAATACTTGTGTCATTTTTCACAGCGAGTGGTCAGGTTAGATATGTTGATTACTTAGCTGTCAAGACCTGTGCAGTTTTTCACAAAAAAAAGGAACAAAATATTGCAGGCTGTTTTGGGTCTCTCTGTCCCTGTCTGTCAACTTACTTGCTGCTGTGTCACAACCAGATTACTCATCTTGAAAATAAATTTGACATTTACGTAGGTACAATCGATAAAGTGTACGACAGGAAAATCTATCTTAAGTTAGCAGCTGACATGAAGAGCTGTTCGTAAACATGCTTATCAGGAACACATTTCACTGTAATTGCAACATGTCGTTGCATTCTTACAATTTCTTGCACAGTAGACTAATTGTAGATAAGGAAGTGTATTAGTTTGTGTAAGCAGCAACTCATTTTGCAACCAAGTTGAAGTTGTCATGTCTTTGTTAGGGACTGTAGCATTCTGGAATAATTGGTTTCTCTGTTGAAGCATATGTATGTTCCTAGGCACTGGTGGACATATAGTATGTTTTATGGATCCATAAAAAAACTGCATTTTGCTGTGTATTGAATAAATATATTAAGAATGTTTTTCATGAAGTTGCTTTCAAGCAAATTGAAAAGAAGTTTTGGAATTGCCAGTTTTGTTCTTGCACCTGTCCGCTCCACCCTCCTCTCCAACCTATCACCATTACCCCCACCTTCATCTACCTTTCGCAATCTCAGCTACCTTCCTGCCAGCCCCACTCCTCTCCTATTTATCTCTCCAACCCCTCAGCTCACAAGCCTCATTCCTGATGAAGGGCTCTTGTCTGAAATGTCGCTTTTCCTGCTCCTAGATGCTGCCTGACCTGCTGTGCTTTTCCAGCACCACGCTGTCACATCTAAGAATTCATTATCAACACTGTGAATAAAATCATGAGGGGTATAGATAGTGTTAAAGGTTTTTTTTCTCTAGGATGTGAGATTTCAAGATGAGGGGGCATATTTTTGAAATGAGGGGAGAGAGATTTAAAAAAGACATGAAGGGCAAATATTTTACGCAGAGGGTGGTTTGCGTGTAGAATGAACTTCCTGAGGAAGTGGTAGATGTGGGCACAATTACAACATTTGGCAAGGTACATGAATAGGAAAGACTTGGAAGGATATGGGCCAGGAGCAGCCAGGTGGGCTTAGTTTAGATTGGGATTATGTTTAGCATGGACTCGTTGGACCAAAGGGTCTGTTTCCGTGCTGTATGACTCTGTGACTGACAGGTAAACAATGCCGAGTTTCTTAACCTTTCACAGGCCTCAACCCTGGTGAGCCAGACTTCAGAAACTGCCAACCAATCAGAGGAAAAAGTGAGGACTGCAGATGCTGGAGATGAGAACTGAAAATGTGTTGCTGGAAAAGCGCAGCAGGTCAGGCAGCATCCAAGGAGCAGGAGAATCGACGTTTCAGGCATGAGCCCAGGAAATTCATGAAGAAGGGCTCATGCCCGAAACGTCGATTCTTCTGCTCCTTGGATGCTGCCTGACCTGCTGCGCTTTTCCAGCAACACATTTTCAGCAACCAATCAGAGGTCAGCATCTACTGGGTCTTAAAGTTGGGTTATCCAAGCAAAAACTTCTTTTTTCTTCTTTCTATAGGATTGGAGTCACAGTGAGAGGAAAGAGAAGGGGGTAGAGCTTTCAGTCATCCACCACTGCCAACTTCCACCTCTTGCCAACCTCTACAACTCAGCAGGTAGGTCACATAATTTCACAGTGGGGAAATCAGGTACCTTTCTTGCCCAATGAGGTGGCAGGTGATCAGGAGGTTACAGTTGCGACCTTCCTTGATTGATCAGTTAAGGATCCTTAAAGCTAATAAGTGAGAAAGTCATCTATAGGCACACTCTTCAAATACTGAATTGCTGAGCTGTTGAGAAGAAGATGAGTTTCTTTTCAGGGCAAACTATGCCTAATTATTTTCCCCTTCTTGCGACCTCCAAGGAGGGGTGAATTATGTCCATGATATCCAATGGGTTGTTTAAAACAACTCGATCAACCTTCACCAATTTGTACCACTCTTTTCACCTCTTATCACTTTCTCACAATATCCTTCTTGTTGTCTCATCCTTGTCACTAGGGTTTTTGACTGATGTTATGATGAATCAAAACACTTCAGTTTTAATGTGCAGCTACTGCTGTTGAACCACATCTGTCTGTTCTCTTCTTCACTCCCTCTGAAGCCCATATTGATTAAGGTTTACCCTGTCAATTGAGACATTCCAAGATCATGCTGTTTTGATCTTATGCTGAATTGACATCCTGTCAACACTTAAGCCCATATTCACTTAACTGAGGTGATGAAAAATTAGTCTGAGGGACTGTAAATTAAAATCTGTCATCTTTTTATTGTTTAGCCTGTGCCTCTCATGCCTTGACTGTTCCAAGCTATACCCAACAGCAAAGGAGTAGCTCCCGCTCCCAATATTCTGTCAGTGTTGTTCATATGTCGGTCTTCTCTGTTACCTTCTGATGGCAAATTACATGTGTGCATATTCTCTATTGTCAGGAAGTCTTTTGCCACCTCATGCTGAAGGTTTCCAATGAGGCTGTGAAGAGATATACTTTGTGTTTTCAACAAGATTCTTTTTATTTCCTTAATGCTTAGCCTATGGTCAATAATTTCTCAGAAGCAGAAACTGCTATCCCAGTACATGGGGATTGAACAGTGACCCCACCCTCCAATATTGGTGAGGCAACGTGAAACGTTATATACTTCTCACCTAGTAAGCTCGTTGTGCACTATTTTCATATTGACATGTGTCTCATACAGCCTTGTTGACAACTTCTATGAGCAATGTGTTGGCTTTGTTTTTCTCACAGTCAAGGGACGAGTGATATTTTATGGATCTCTGAACTAATGAACCGATAATTTCTTTTTTGATTACAATGGTACAGTTTTGTTTCCAAGTTTGACTGGTATTTCTGTTATCTGAGTAAATCCAACCAGCAAGACATCAATCTACAAATTGAGTTGCCTGCAGTAGCACCAATATTTCTGATCTTTAATGGGTAATTGTGGTTTGCAATCTATTTCCGAGCATTTTTAGGTCTTCTGGCTGTCAGGAAAAGCTGTTAGAAGAAGCTAGAATTTCACTCATATTTTTTGTGTTTGCAAAATAACAAGTGCAAAAACTTTCTCTTGACATATTATGGGTCAAAAATACATTTTCCAAGACACCAGTCTGCACACAAAACCACTCATTAGGATTTTAAAATCAATGCTACAGATACCACAGCTACAAAATAAGTACTGTTCTGACTGGAATTGATCTGAATGACTTTGGTGCTTATGTTCCCTATTTTCTCATTCTTTAATCTCTTCTCCAGTTTCCCTCCATCAGCTTGACGTAGTTGGTTCCAGCCAGCTCTGGGTCTTGGCCAAAGAAGCTATCCCAGCCTTCCTATACAGCACTGCATATTTACTACATTATCAGAGATCAGTAGATGGGATTTTAAATGGAGACCCTCCTTCACCTGATCCTGATATTCCAGTGAATGCCCATCATGCTTCTTGTACAAGGGGAATTCTGAAGGAATTAATGCTCATGTCACATTAAGCTCCACCACTCTAATGATGTTACGCAGTCTTTGGCTGGAGCCATTTGAGTTCTGCATGAGAATCCAAAGGGTGTGTAATAACATCTCTGAACAGGTTGATTCAAACCTAGGTATGGAAAAGAGGACTGATGGTGATGAACTACCAAACCAAAACAACACATACAATCATGGTGCCAACAGTGGTTTTGTGAAGAAAATCAGAGATGCATGACATGACAGTGCTGTTCTGTGGAACTTAGCAAAAACTCCCTAGACCCTACCACTGCCAAGCAAAGTCTCGAAACAGACCATTCATCTTCAGCTGGCACTGAATAGGATTGAGAAGAATGAGAGGGAATCTCATAGAAACATATACAATCCTGATAGGACAGGCTGTGGGAAGGATGTTCCCGATATTGAGGAAATCTAGAACCAGGAGTCACAGTTTTAAAAAAAGGGGTAAACCCATCAGAGGATGAGGAAGAATTTCTTCACGGAGAGAATTGTGAACCTGTGGAATTCTTGCTGGGGCTAGTTCATTAGAAACAGTTAAGAGGGAGCTGGACATGGCCCTTGCGGCTAAAGGAAACAAGAGGTATGTAGAGAAAGTGGGAGAGGGATACTGAAATTGCATGATCAGCTGTGATAATAATGAATTGGGAGCAGGCTCGAAGGACCAAATGTCCTACTCCTTCACACATTTTCTATGTTTCTCTTACTTAAATGGAGAATTTTGAAATGCAGAGAGATTTAGGTGCTCTTGTGCAGTAGTTACAATAAGTTAGTACGGTAATAATGCTGCTCCTTTATCAAGGTTATGTTGTGCTTGGCTTTTTTTTCCCAGAGAGATCATAAAAGACACAGATTCTAAAATGCCCGGGGTTTAAGGGGTTTAGGGCCAATTTGATTATTGCTAACAGATACTGCCTCAGGAAAAAGGCTTTTATGTTTAAAAAAAAACTTGTACAATGAAAGGGCAGTGGTCAGTTCTCCCAGCTCAGTTTTTCTCTGGTCTAGCTTTTCTCTGAAGGAAGTCAGGCAGTTGTGAAACTGCTGAACCCAAAGAAGCAGGTCCATGCTGCTACTCTTTCTCTCACTTCTCTCCTGTAAATGTGTTTATGGGAATTGCTGCAAGTATCAGGAACAGCATCATTAAGTTGGGATGATCTGTTGGGATTTCGGAGAGGCTGAGTTATTTGGTATTCTGTTCTCTTTTGCTTGTGTTTCATTTGGTAATCTTGTAAATAAATTCTGTTTTGTTTAAAACTGAGTGGTTTGACCAACTGCATCCCTCCTGGAATATCCATGATACACCTGCTTAAAACAACCAGCCAAGTTAGGGGCTGGGCCACTTCCTTGAAATGTTTTGAGGGGGTCTGGCCTTGTCCATAACAGTATGCAGGTACAATACATAATCAAGAAGATGCAAAGGATGCTCTCCTTTATTATGAAATGAATATAAAAGTACCGGTGTTATGTTTCAGTTGTACAAGACATATTTTGAAAACTGTGTGCGGTTTTAGACCCTTTTTCAAATAAAGACTCAAATGCGTTGGAAATGTTTTGGAGAGGGTTTGTTAGATTGATACCTGGAGTGATGAAGTTGTCTTTTGACAATATAGGTTGGATAGATTGGGCTTGTTTCTGCTGTAGTTTAGGAGATTGAGGGATGACTTGATCAAAGTATAAGATCCTTACTGCAGTTGACAAGGTGGACATGGAAAGGCTGGTTCCTCTTGTGGATCAGTCCAGAACGAGTGTGCACTGTTTAAAAATTCAGAGGTCAATATTTCAGGATGGAGCTGAGGAGAATTTTCATTTCTCAGAGGTATGTGTGACTCGGGAATCTGCCTCAGAAGCCAGAGGTTCAAACACTGATATTCTTCAAGGCAGAAGTAGGTAGATTCCTATTGGGCATTTCAATTAGAGGTTATCATTGACAGGTGGGAATGTAAACAGATCACCCATGATCTTATTGCTTGGCAGAGCAGGCTCGAGGGGCCAAATGGTCAACATATACTCCTATTCCAGAGGTTCATACATTTTGTTTTTTTTCTCATGTCTTCTTCCTTGCTTTCCTATTTCATCCAACACTCTACCCTCTCCCTGTTCCGCTGTGCTCCTGGTGTCCACACTTGAGTCAAATTCTGTTCCCTTCTGACCCCTGCATTGGATTCCGATCAAGCAACCTCTTTTCCTTTGAGCATTTTCACTGTTTTTTTGAATTGCCTTCACATATTCGCCTCTGTAATCTGCTCCAGACCTACAAGTCTCTGAGATCTCTGAGCTCACCTCAGCCTGGTTTCTGGAGGATCATTAATTTTAATTGAACCATTATTCCTGAATCTAGCTTCAGGTACCTGGGTCCGAAGCTCTCGACATCTCCACCTTTTATTTCACCGTTAAGATGCTTCTTCTAACCTATCTCTTTGCCCAGCAACTTTTGCCATCTGCTCGATCATCACCTCATGGAGTTCAGTGTCAGGTTTGTTTTATTACCAGACTATGAAGCACATTGGGATGTCATATTTATGTGGAAGGTGTTACATGAATACAAGTTATTGTTGTGAATAAAACACAGCTATCTTTCGTGAAAACAAACAAGAATATGGTTAATGGACTGATGGTGGGACAATACAATGAGAATAAGGGCTGCTTGGGTAGAGAGGTGAACACTTGGGCACAGATAATGATTTATAGCCTCTTGAATTGTTGCTGTACTTTTCACTGAGTGATTGTCTTGACAACTATTTTCAGTCAGGAGACAGGAAAATTGTATAAAGTAGTTTTGTGTGACTTGGAGGAAAATATGCCAAGCTGTTCTGAATCACAAAGATTTGAAATCCAAACATAAAATGCTGGCAAAACTCAGCAAATCAGGTGGTATTGGAGGAGAGGGATAGGGAAGGTGGTGGTGAACTGTCTTCTTGAACCGCTGTAGTCCACATGCTCTGAGGGAGGAAAGACCTGGGCAACGAAGGATTGATGATCCAGTTCCAGGACAGGTTGGCGAGTGGCTTGGAGGGGAACTTGCAGATGGCGGTGTTCGTATGTCCCTCCATATTGAAGTGGTCGTGGGTTTAGAAGATGCTCTCCAAGGAACTTTATGAATTCCTACAGTGGGTGTGAAAAGCACACACTGCTGTCACTGAGTGTCAGTGGCGGAGGAAGTGAAAGCTGGGGGATCAAGCAGGCTGCTTTGTACTGAACGCTGTCAAGCTTCTTGGGTTTTGGAACTACACCCATCCAGGGAAATGGGGAGTATTCCATCAGACTGAATTGTGTGTTGCAGATGGTGGACAGGCTTTGGGACCGAGGAGGTGAATACTCACCACATTATTCCTAGCCTCTGACCTACTCTCGTAGCTTGTAGTTGCGAGTCCAGTTGAGTTTCTGGTCAGTGGTAACCCCCAAAATGCTGATAGTCGGGGATTCTTAACCCCCTTGAGTGTCAAGAGGCAGTGGTTAGATTGTCTCTTATTGGAAATGGTTGTTGCCGGGCAATTGTATGGCATGAATGTTAATTGCTACTTGTCAGCCCAAGCCTGGATATTGTCCAGATTTTGTTGCATTCGAACACTGACTGCTTCAGTATCTGAGGATTTGCAAATGGTGCTGAACATTGTATAATCATCAGCAAACATTCCCCACTTCTGACCTTACGATGGAGGGAAGGTCATTGATGAAGCAGTTGAAGGTGGTTGGGTCTCGGAAATTAACTTGACGAACTCCTGCAGAGAAGTCCTGAAGCTGAAATGACTGACTTCTCACAACCACAACCATTTTCCTTTGTACCAGGTATGACTCCAATCGGCAGAGAGTTCGCCACTTTGATACCCATTGATTTCAGTTTCACAAGGGCTTCTTAATATTATTCTCAGTCAATGCAGCCTTGATGTTAATGGCTGTCACTCTCACCTTACCTCTGGAATATAGGTCTTTTGTCCATATTTGAACTAGGCTGCAATGAGACCAGGAGCTGAATGACCCTGGCGGAACCCAATTTTCCAGTACAATTTAAGAGTGCCATCTCATCTTACAAGCTTGTAAGCTCTCAGTTCAGAACAGCATTCACTCTGTCTCTTTTAAAGGAGCAGTACATGCCTTCAACTTCCTAAAACTAGAAATAGACATTACCTGGCATTTAATGTCTGACCCATGAGACCTTCAATATCCTGCAAATGCTGCTATTTCTCATGTCTCTGACCACTGATCTTTTCATGCCCAATCCAAAGTCTGTCAATGGCTGACAAACTGAGATATGACATGATATTCCAATGCTGCTATGAAATTTGCAAGGCTTTAGGTAATTCATTCTTTCAGGTTTTCCAGACTCAGTGTGGCTGCCACCTCCCCCCCCACCCCGCCTCTTAATGAGCACCCAGCCAAGCATTTTCAGTCTGTGACCTCATGGTGAAGGGGCATAATTTTGATCTGTAATCCAGAGTTTTCATGAGGGACAACAACAGGGTCTGCTGGAATTAGTCACAATGTTTCTCAATTAAAGTGAGTTCCAGCTGTTGGTTCCTGTTTTGACAAGCTGGGGGAAGAGGAGGGCAGGCGCTGTCGATTCTTGGTGAAGAAAGAACTAAGTTTGATTGTTGAATCTTTCTTGGTCAACTGACACTTGCGCTCAAAATTCATGTTTTAAACCTGATCATTAGTTGATATTGATTTGATTTGATTTGATTTATACTATCACATCTACTCAAGCACAAAGGTAGAGGAGTACAGTGAAAAGTGCATTATGTCACTGTACAAGGTGCCATCTTAGGTACAAGTACCTAGAGACATAACCTTAAGAATAAGCTAGAAAGAAAGAACAAGTTAAAAGCTAAATATTGCAGTCAGTATAGCACAGCATAAAATGTATGAAATAAGGGGGTTGAAAGTTCTTAGTTTTAAGTAGAAAATAGAGAAAGAAAGCTGAAAGTTCAAATGTTAGTCTTTTCTAAGTGCTTAGCCACAGTGGGACCGCACTTCAAGGAATCACCTTGAGACCAGAATTCCACGCTGAGGTCACACCAGGACTAGAGACTGCCATGTACCTCCGAAAGCCCACCACTCCAGGCCGAGAGTCCACCATTCTGGGCTGTAAGACCGCTATGTCAGGCTGAAAGTCTGTCTCACTGGACTGGGAAGTCACGACACCAGGCTGGGAGTCCATCTCGCTGGGTCTGCGCTGCGTCTAAGGCCAGGAGTCAGAGGCCAGCAGTTGGAGGCCGGGAGAAGAAAAGAGAAAAAGGAAAAGAACATACAAAAGAGAAAAAAAAAAAGAGAGAAAACAAGAAAAGGAAATGAATGAAACTAATGAGCTTTGTCTGAGGTGTCCTCCGATCGCATCTTAAAACTTGCTTCAATCTGACTCTTTACCTTTTGTGATGCTGCTGCTCCGTTAAGAAGGATATGTTGCCCTTGTATTTTTCTTTCAGAGGGATCATAAAGCCAGACGTTCCGAAATGTCTGGGTTTATTTACTTGAAGAAGCTTTCAAGTTTAAAAAATATTTGTACAATAATAGGGGAGGAGCCAATTCTCCTAGTTCAGGGTTTGGTTTCATTTGGTTTTAGCAGTCAGGCTGTTTTGCAGCTGCTGGTCAGTTTTAGCTGGGAGCCCAGAGGAGCTGCTGGACCCAAAGAAACAGCTCTTTGCAGATTCTCTCTCTCTCTCTCTCTGACATCTCTCCTGTAAGAACCTGTGTTTGATTTTACTCTTTATGCCAAGGGGGCGTTTACATAGAACATAGAACATAGAACAATACAGCACAGAACAGGCCCTTCGGCCCACGATGTTGTGCCGAACATTTGTCCTAGCTTAAGCACCATTCCATGTACCTATCCAATTGCCGCTTAAAGGTCACCAATGATTCTGACTCTGCCACTCCCACAGGCAGCGCATTCCATGCACCCACCACATAGACCCCAAGATCCCTCTGCTGCTCCATCTTACTAAGAACCCTACCATTAACCCTGTATTCCTCATTCTTATTTGTCCTTCCAAAATGGACAACCTCACACTTGACAGGGTTGAACTCCATCTGATTGGTGGAGTTGTGGATAGTGAGGAGGGCTGTTGTCGGCTGCAAAGGGACTTAGCTGGACTGAGGAGTGGCAGATGGAGTTCAACCCTGTCAAGTGTGAGGTTGTCCATTTTGGAAGGACAAATAAGAATGCGGAATACAGGGTTAACAGTATGGTTCTTAGTAAGGTGGAGGAGTAGAGGGATCTTGGGGTCTATGTTCATAGCTCTTTGAAAGTTGCCACTCAGGTGGATAGAGCTTGTAAGAAGGCCTATAGTGTATTAGTGTTCATTAGCAGAGGGATTGAATTCAAGAGTCGTGAGGTGATGTTGCAGCTGTACAGGACCTTGACGAGGCCACATTTGGAGTACTGTGTGCAGTTCTGGTCACCTCACTTTAGGAAAGATGTGGAAGCTTTGGAGAGGGTGCAGAGGAGGTTTATGGGGATGTTGCAAGTATTTGGAACAGCAGCATGAAGTTGTGTTAGAGTCAATTGGGTTTTAAATAGTTATGTTATTCTAAATTTGGTTTTCTTTTGTTCCTGTATAAATAAATTTGTTTTGTTTAAAACTGACTGGTTGGGCTGTGTGTATTACTCCTGGAATACCCACTTTACATCTGCTTAGAAAAGTTAGGGTCTGGGCTACCTCCTTGAAATGTTTTGAGGGGGTCTGGACTGGTCCATAATACTTTACCAACACATATATGGTGTTGGTTCAGCCACAACTGGAGTATTCCACATAGTTCCAGTCACCACCTTATAGAAAGGATATGATTGCAGACAGAGTACAAAGGAAATTCTCCAGGATGTTGTCATGGTTGGAGTGATTCAACTATGAAGAGAGACTAAATAGGCTGGGACTGTTTATCTTAGAGCAGAGAAGGCAGAGGGGTGACCTCACTAATGTACAAAATTACGAAGGGCATAGATAGGGTAAGATGGGAGAGAAACCTTTCCCATTATTAGAGAGGTCAATAACCAGAAGCCACACTTTTAACGTAAGAAGTGAAGCATCTATTGGAGATTTGAATAAAGATTTATTTTTACCCAGAGAATGGGGTATCTAAAACTCACTGCCTGAAAGGGTAGTATAGCTGGGAGTCACACTTAAAATAGCATAGTATAAAATGCTACAGGCCAAGTGCTGGAAAACGGTATTGAATTAGATAGATCCTTGATGACAGTTACAGATGCGATAATCAAAAGGGCCTTATTGCGTTCTGTTAAACTCTATGACTCTGAAGAATTGGATCTCAGACGCAGATAAAAAAGAAAAAAAAACTTGCATCTTTTATGACACCTTTCACTATATGGGATATCTCAAAGCACTTTCCATCCGATAAAGTACTTCTGCTGTGCAGGCACTGTTGTCGTGTTTGAAATTGTCAAGCAGTTTACAAACAGCAAGTTCCCACAAACAGTAATGTGATAATTACCAAACAATCTCTTTTTGCAATGTTGAAGCATTGTGGGATATTTTGCATTCACCTGAGAGAGCAGTTACACAACTAGTTCGGGATGCACCACCCTAGCAAGTGACACAAGCTAACGTGATATCGTTGCAGCAGGTGGCACGTGTGCAGCAGAGCTCATTGAATCTTGTTTTTCTTGAATAACGAACCCTTGATCTTTTTTGATCAGTGTTTGGTACGTTTATATTATGAGCCAATAAGAAAACAAAACACACCATACTTGATTGTGATAAAACTGTCAAATAAAATCACGATTTTACAGTACATTTTATGCAGCAATTTCTGCATGATCCTAGTATTCTGCTCCTGGATTGTTGAGTTCTTTGTATAATGCACAATTTGCTCAAAAAGGTGTCCTGTGTTCAGAGTCATAATCATAGTCAGAGTTACATAGCACAGAAACAGACCCCTCGGTCAAACTCATCCATGGTGACCAGATAACCAAAGCTAATCTCGCCACATTTCCAGCTTTTAGTCCATATCCCTCTAAACCCTTCTTATTCATGTACCCTATCGAGATGCCTTTTAAATGTCATCAGTGTAACTGCCTCCATCAATTCAGCTGGCAGCTCATTCTGTACACGCCCCACCCTCTGCGGAAAAAGTTGCCCCTCAGGTTCCTTTTAAATCTTTCCCCTCTCACCTTAAACCTCTGCCATCTAGTTTTGGATTCCCCACCCCAGAGAAAAAGACATTGGCTATTCACCTTATCCATGCCAACATGATTTTATAAACCTCTGTGATGTCATCCCTCAGCTTCCGACGCTCCAAGAATAAAAGCCCTCGCGTATTCAACCTCTCCCTACAGCTCAAACCCTCCAACCTAGGTAAAATCCTTTTAAATATTTCTGAACCCTTTAACAATGTCTATCTGATAAAGGAGAGACCAGAATTGAATATACTATTCTGATAGTGGCCCAACCAATATCCTGTACAATCCCAGTATGACATCCCAACTCCTGTACTCACTGCACTGAGCAATGAAGGCAACTGTGCCAAATGCCTTCTTCACCACCCTATACCTGTGAACCCACTTTCAAGGAATGATGCACCAGCATCTTTAGGTCTCTTTGTTTCTCAGCACTCCCCATGGCTCTACGGTTAACTGTTAAAGTTCTGCACTGATTTGCGATAACAAAATGCAAAACCTCGCATTTATTTAAATTGAGCTCTGTTTACCACTCCTCGGCCCATTGGTCCACCTGATTAAGGTCCAGTTTTACTCTGAGATAACATTCTTCACTGTTCAGTACGTACCAGTTTTTGTATCATCTGCAAACTTACTAACTATACCTTCTATGTTCACATCCAAATCATTTCTATAAATGACAAAAAGCAGTGGACCCAGCACCAATCCTTGTGGCACACTGCTGGACACAGGCCTCCAATCCAAAAACCAAACCTCTACCACCACCATCTGTCTCCTACCTTCAAGCTAATTTTGTATCCATTTGGCTCGTTCCCTTGGATTCCATGTGATCCAACCTTATTAAGTAGTAGTTGTGCAGAACCTTGTTGAATGCCTTTCTGAAGTCCAAACAGACAATGTCTACTGCTGTGCCTTTATCAATCTTCTTTGTCACTTCTTCAAAAAACTCAATCAAGTTCATGAGACAAAGTCATGTTGACTATTCCTAATCAGTCCTTGCATTTCCAAATGCATGTGAATCCTGTCCCTCAGAAACCCTCCAACTCATTACTCACCACTGATGCCAGGCTCACCGGTTTACAGTTCCCTGGCTTTTCCTTACCTCTTTTCTTAAATAATGGCCCAACTTTAGTCAACCTCCAGTTTTCTGTCACCTTACCCACTGCTATCAATGATAGAAATATCTCAATAAGGGGACCAGCAGTCTCTTCCCATGCTTTCCCTGATCAGATCCTGTGGATTTATCCACCTCCCTTTCTGTTATATGGACACTTTCCAAGACATCACGATTAGTTTCCCCAAGTTCTCTAGCTTCAATGTCATTCTGTACAGTAAATAGTAATGCAACATATTCATTTAGTATCTCATGCATCTCCTATGATTCCATACATTGATGGCCTTGTTGATCTTAAAGGGGCCCTGTTCTCATCCTATTTACACTTTTGCCCTTAATGTATTTGTAGAATCTCTTTGGATTCTCCATAACTCTATTTGTCAAAGCTATCTCATGTCCCATTTTTGCCCTCCTGATTTCCCTCTTAAGTGTACTCCTACTGCCCTTATACTCATTGAGGAATTCAATCAATCCCAGCTGTCTATGCCTCTTTCTTTACCTTGACCAGAACCTCAATTTCTCCAGTTATCCAGCATTCCCTACATCTACCGGCCTTGCCCTTTGTCCTAACAGGAATATACTGTCTCTGGACTCTTGTTGTCTCATTTTTAAAGGCCTCCCATTTCCCAATTAATTTTTGAAACTTCCTGCCTAATACTATCAAAATGGGCCTTACTCCAAATTAGAACTTTAACTTTGAGATCAGTTCTATCCTTTTCCATCACAATTTAAAAATTAATAGAATTATGAGCGCTAACCCCAAAGTGCTCCCCCACTGACACCTCGGTCACCTGCCCTACCTTATTTCCCAAGAGAAGGTCAAGTTTTGTTCCTTCTCTAATAGCTCCATCCACCTACTGAACAAGAAAATGTTCTTGTTCACTCTTAACAAATTCCTGTCTATCCAAGCCCGTAACACTATGCTAGTCCCAGTCTACGTTTGGAAAGTTAAAGTCCCCGACCACAACCACCCTTTTGTTCTTACAGATGTCTGAGAACTCCTTACATATTAGCTTCTCAATTTCATGCTGACTATTGGGGGAGGCCTATAGTACAATCCCAAAAATGTGATTATCCCTTTCTTATTTCTCAGTTCCAACCAGATAATTTCACTGGACATTCTCCCAGGAATATTCTCCCTCAATCGAGCCATAATGTCATCCTGCCTCTTCTCTCATGATCCCCCCACCCCCACTCTTTCTATCCTTTCTATACCCTGGAACATTAAGCTATCAATCCTGCCCTTCCCTGGGTGACATTTTTGCAACAGCTATGATATCTTAGTCCCATGTTCCCAACCATGCCTTGAGTTCATCTGCCTTACCTGTCAGGCCTCTTGCATTGAAATAAATGCAGTTTAATTTATCAGCCTTATCTTATTCTGTACCTTGCTGTTGTCTGGCGTGACTAACTTGTTTCTCTTCTCTCCTGTACCAGCCTCAGACTTATTTGTTTTCTCACTATCTCTTTGGGTGTATCCCACCTCACCCCAACCACTACTAGTTTAAAGCTTCCTGAGTAGCATGAGCAAATCTCTCCACCAGGATATTGGTTCCCTTCCAATTCAGGTATAACGCCTTCTTCTTGTTCAGGTGACCTCTATCCCAGAAGACATCCCAATGATCCAAAAATGTGAATCTGTGCCTTTGCAACAGTTCCTCAGCCATGCATTCATCTGCTCTGTCCGCCTGTTCCTACTCTCACCAGCACATGGCACCATGAATAATCCAGATATTACTCCTTTTGAAGACCTACTTTTAACCTTCTGCCTAACTTGCTATCCTCTCTTTGCAGAACCTCGTTCCTTTTTCTTCATATGTCATTCACACCAATCTGTACAACGACTGTCTGCTGGTCACTCTCTCCTTTGAGAATATTCTGCACCCTCTCTGAGGCATTCTTCAGTCTGGCACAGGGTGGCATCATTCTGTTGTCTTGTTGTTGGCATCAAAAATGTCTGTATTGGGCCCCTGATTAGAGAGTCCCCTAATGCAACCTATGGCTTGGAAAATAACATTTCCTCCATGACAGTGGAGTCAGTCTCAGTACCAGAAATCTGTCTGTCAGTGTTAAATTCCCTTGCTCCAGTATCCAAAAGCATGCATGTTTGTGATGGGGATAGCCACAGGAGACTCCTACACTTCCTAGCTATCTCTCCTACCTTTCTGAGCAGTAACCATTCTATCTGACTGTATCTGCAGTTTTTCTACCTTAGTGAAACTGCCATCCAGGAACCTCCCACCTATGTTCGGGACGTCACCCATGCCCTTCACCTCCTCCAAGATGTTTATTTCCCTGGCCTCCTACGCCTTATCTTCACCATGGACATGCAGTCACTGTACACATCTATCCACCACAACGAAGGCCTCCAAGCCCTTCGTTTCTTCCTGTCACACCGTCCCAATCAGTACCCTTTCACTGACACCCTCATCCGCTTGGCTGAACTGGTCCTCACCCTTAACAACTTCTCCTTCCAATCCTCCCACTTCCTCCAAACAAAAGGAGTAACCATGGGCACCTGCATGGGCCCCAGCTGTGCCTGCCTCTTTGTTGGGTACATAGAACAGTCCATCTTCCACAGCTACACCGACACCAATCCCAACTTTTCCTCCACTACATCGATGACTGTATTGGCACTGCCTCGTGTTCCCAAGTGGAAATTGAACTTCACTAACACCTTTCACCCCACCCTCAAATTCACCTGGACCATCTTGGACACCTCCCTCCCATTCCTGGACCTCACCATCTCCGGTGACCGACTAACCACGGACATCTACTACAAACCCACTGACTCCCACAGCTACCTGGACTACACTTCCTCCCACCCTGCCTCCTGTAAAAACGCCACCTGTTATTCCCAAATCCTCCGCCTCTGCCACATCTGTTCCTAGGATGACCAATTCCATCTTAGAAAATCCCAGATAGCCTCCTTCTTCAAAGGCCACAGTTCCCCCTCCCACGTGGTCAACAATGCCCTCCAGCGCATGTCTTCCATTTCCCGCACCTCCGCCCTTGAATCCCACCCCTCCCAATGCAACAATGACAGAACCCCCCCGGTCCTCACCTTCCACCCCACGAACCAATGCACACATCGCATCATTCTTCACCACTTTTGCCATCTACAAACCACCACAAAGGATATATTTCCCTCCCCACCACTATCAGCTTTCTGGAGAGACCATTCCCACTGTGACTCCCTTGTCAGATCCATGCCCCCCCACCAGCCCTCACCCCACTCCCGGCACCTTCCCTTGCCACCGGAAGAATGCAAAAGCTGCACCCACACCTCCTCCCTCACCCCTGTCCAAGGCTCCAAAGGATCCTTCCACATCTGACAGAAATTTACTTGTGCCTCATCGACTGTATCTGTTGCACTCGATGTGGTCTCCTCTACAACGGGAGACAGGATGCCAACTTGCAGATCATTTCAGAGAACATCTCTAGGACAGCACACCAACCAAGCCCACCACCCTGTGGCTGAACACTTCAAATCCCCTGCCCACTCCACCAAGGACATGCAGGTCCTGGGCCTCCACCATCACCAAACCCTTACGACCCGATGCCTGGAGGAAGAATGCCTTATCTTCCACCTTGAGACCCTCCAACCACACAGGATTCATGTGGATTTTGCCAGTTTTCTTATTTCCCCTAACCCCACCTTATCCCAGTCCCAAGTCTCTAACTTGGCACTGCCCTCTTGGCCTGTCCATCGTCTTTCCCATCTATGCGCTCCACCCTCCTCTCCAACCTATCCTCTTCACCCCTAACGTCATTACCAATCTCACCCTAGGCTACATTTTCCCCAACCCCACCCCCTTCCCATTTATCTGTCAACTCCCCCAGCCCACAAGCCTCGTTCCTGATGAAGGACTTATGCCTGAAACGTCGATTCTCCTGCTCCTCTGATGCTGCCTGACCTGCTGTGCTTTTCTAGCACCCCACTCTCGACTCTGATCTCCAGCATCTGCACTCCTCACTTTCTCCTTGCATGATTAGATGTGACATATTTTAGTTCCACATGTATGTCCTGTCATCAGTACTTTCAGTATGGGAACTTCTAATCACTTTTGAACAGGATAATTACTCAACAACTAAAAGAAACTTCATAACCCTTGCATGACAGCTCTTGCAAGATTCAATCTGATGGCTCATTGTCTCACTCATATTCCTTTGTAAGTTTGTAAGTCTTTGTGCATTGTTACCAAACTCACTTTGATAATAATACATTTAGATTTTCTTCTGGTTGTGGAAATAACTCCACTGAGGCTGGTATCCCGTCACCAAGTCATCTTTTCTGTCTCATGCATAGTACATGACACTAACCCAGCTGGCACAGAGCCGGCTACTGGAGCGAGCATAACCTCTGACACGTCTATTTCTATCTTTCAGCCAGGGATCCCTAAATGGACCAGATTAATAGTCTCAATCAGGGAAGTGTGCGATCCATCTGGCTGACATCGCTCCGATCACTGCAGTTACCTTGCATGATTCTTGCTTATTTCGGTTGCAAGGGAGTAGTTGGATGATGTTGAAAAAAAAGCTTCTTAGTCTGAGCAGTCCTTGTATCAACACTAAATCCCGCAAGACAAATTGACTGTGCAGCTGTGATTTTCAAAATATTTGATATGGAAGTCCCTTGACAGCAACAGAAATGCACAGAATCAAAGAACAGAACAAAGCCTCAAAGAAGGGGTAATTTGACCCATTGGACCATTCCCATTCTTTGATTTGTCCCACCTCCCTGCTGACTCCCCAAATCCCTGGAAGTGTTTGTAGTCTGTATATTTTGCTTCCATTACCAAGCTATTTGTCTACATAGAACAAAAACTGCACTTGAGAGTATTTCTTTGTTTGTGAAGTCCTTTGAGAGGTCTCTGAAAGCTGTGAAATGATACACTTTAAGTCTGAGCCTGTTCTTTGATTTGATTATTTTGGAAGTAATTTATTATGTGATGAGTGGGACATTGAATGCACTGTTGTAAAAACAGCTGTCTGATGCCAGCTTCTAAAACTCCGGCACAAATTTTCTCCAAATTTTGCTCAGCATCCGTTTCGTGTAGTTTCATGGAGGGATTTCTCTCCGTGAGCTCCAGAGAGTTTGCTCATACAGGATTGCAGCGCTGACCTCATGGCCAATGCACCACAGTTTCACAACACTCATTTTGAGTTCATCAGTGGCCAGGAAGTTCCTGGTTTTCTGTTGCTGGTGCCATACATAAAGCCCAGCTGTGCACCAATTCAAACACTGCAAGCCTGGATTAGCCCTTCACAGCTAAATCTTGGCAAGAGTTGCCCCAGAGATGAACCTGCTTTCAGCCAGGACCCAAAGCATGTCTGGGCTCTTGAGCTGCATGTATCACGGGGACATTTGCTCAGAGGCCAATATACAAAGGCAGACCACCCTCCACTCAGCTGCAGACCTTGGAATACAAGATATCGTGGTAGCCAAAGGAAGAAAAGAAAAACCTTACATTGGTAAAATGGACATCAATTTGTTGCATTTGTCAATGTATGTTCACATCGCATCATCAGCTGTGTGATCCACTGTCATCTTACTGAGTTGGAAAATGAGGACATTCACCAAAAGAAAAGTCACCTTCTCCATCTGCAGTGCAGCATCAAGAGGGTCAAGAATGAAGTCAGGTGGCAATCCAGTCTCAGATAAAACCCCTTGACTTTCAATGGACTAACCGTGACCAACCACCTTACTGAATTTCATCAGCGACCCCAACAGGGCTGACCAGACCCTGTCTGATATCTGTACAGCTCCCTGACTGACTTATGACTGATCCCTGGACTGATTACACCGGACTTTCAGGATTGAATGGATTACTTCCTGTACTATAACAATGTGGTACCTGCAACTCTGAGTGCTCCAGTAGCAGTTGAACTTGTTCCAACCCCTTTGACTAAGATCAAGCAAGGGCCTTGTCTCCTGACTGACGACAGTTCCCCGGACCTGACTGAGGACTGCTCCTCTTAGATTTTTGGGCATGGTGTTTTCATTGAAGCTGTGTTTGCTGAGTCAGCTGCTGGCACATGGTGCAGGTATGACACTGAAGTAGCACGACAGTGCCCATGCCCTTGACTGATCATTTCTGGCAAACATGACTAGTTGCCTGTCTTGATATGTTCACGAAAAGGCAAGGTAAGACAGAGGTACTGCAAGCCTTTTTCCTTTGGTTAAAGTGCCAGTGTACAGAAATACAAGGCAAAACATGCTCGAGATGCTGTGAGCATCCAAGAAGGCACAGGGTGAGTGAGCCCTAAGAATACCAATGAAGAACTCTGAGATGCATTCTGTTCCAATGCATAAGATGGGGGTCTATCAGCATTATAATGTAAGGAATTCGTGAACTACAAAGTATTTTGAAGTGGTGAATCACATTGGAAATGTGTTGTGATTGTATGGTGAGACTGGTGCTTCACTGGTGCCAGTTTCTGTGTCCAGTGGGTGCAGGCAGTATGCATGGAGTGGACCCTGGGATGTTGGGCAATGCTAGGCCACGTGGATGTCTGGAGAAGGTGTTGGCAAGTTGCAGCCACCAACTTGGGTAGGCAATGGCCTTGAGGTATTTTCGTTGGACTGTTCATCCAAAAACCCAGATTATGTCCTGGGGACATGGGTTCTAATCCTGCCATGGCAGATGGTGGAATCTGAATTCACTCAAAACAAAATCTGGATTCATGATGTCCACGAAATCATTTTTGATTGTCAGAAAAAAACCCATCAGGTTCATTAATGTCCTTTCTGAAGGGAAACGACAATACTTACCTGGTCTGGCATCCATGTGACTCCATACCCACAGCAATGTGGTTGACTCTGAATTGCCTTCTGGGTAATTAGTGATGGGAAATAAATGCTGGCATAGCCAGCAACGTCCACATCCTATGAATGAATAATAAAAGAAAAGTATACCCTCTGTTATTCCAGTTCGGAACTGTTGCTGTCCAGTTTCTCTCCACTGCTGGGGAAAATTATATGAATAAAGTGAGATAAGGTCATGTTGAGATGTTCTTATGTGCAAATAGGCCCTTCGCCGTCATCATGAGATTCTCATCCAGCCTTTGAAACCTGACATGTTAAATTTGACATTTTTTTCCTCATGTTGAGAATCTCGTTTCTCCATTCTCACCATATTTTCTCAACTGGCTCACCGTTGGCCACATTGTTCATATCCTGGGAAGACTCAGCCGTCAGTGTCAAGACCACAGCCCCCTACTGCTGCTTGGCACAAAGGTGCACTGACTTGGGCTCTGGAAGCCACCGTGATACACAGACACCAAATACCTGAGCAACAGCTGGAATAATTGCAAATAAACAGGTCAATATATAGTAGATTACTTATGATCAGCGCTTTCCTATCATATTCTGTTGACTGTCATTTTAGTGGAGGGTTAAGATCTCAATTACTGTTGAAGAAGTGTTACACAAGTATGTCAAAGTTTGTCCATGAGTAAGGCAAACATCAATTGGAATGCTTTGATTTGTCATCATAGTTGTATTCCCCTCTGCAGATATTGTGTAGACTTGTGCACTGCTATTTGAAAAATTGCTTCAGCCTTAGGAATATGTTTTCAATCTCATCACAATGATATAAGTGCAGTTGCCTTATCTTACCCTGGTCTAACAAACTGCCCTGTGAGGTGCAACATCTCTTCGTATTGTTGTATGCAGGAGTGCAGTCCCCACATTCTGTGCATTGTCCAGCATTTGAACCAAGAGGCCAATTTTTACATCTGCCAAACCTGGTGACTGCTCATGGACTATTTACCCATGGGAGCCATCATAATAACTGCTTTAATCATGGTCATTGGCATTCGCGATGGTATTCCATTCTCTGGCCAACTGGGCTCAACAGTGTTGCCCCCAACTTGCCTCTGGAATGTCTCATTGCCGGCTGTGTCGGAGGATGAAGTAAGAAAATCTGGGGTGTGTAAAGGAACTATTTCAAAAGGTGGTTAAAAAAAGGATTTTAAAAATATAATTTACTTATCAGTTATTCACATGTGGCTGCTGTGCAGCACAGCAAGGCGGAGATTAGTTTTACTTTCCTGAACTGCGTGAGCTGTTTTTTTCCTGCATTTTTGCACTTTTCGCCTCAGGTCTTGTCAATCACAGAGCTGGATTTCAGGACAAAAAGCAATGGCTAGTGAGGTGAGTTATTGGCAGCTCACAGTGTCCATTTTTGCTGCAAAAACCTGTGCTGATTTGCTGCTCTCACGAGCTTAATGCAACAAAGCAGCCTCGTCTCCATTTCCAATCGTTATGTTTCTGTCCAGGTTGGCAGAGCAGCTTTGCTGCTTCTGAGAGTCCATACTGCCCCAAATTAGCAAAAAGTGAAAGAAAACAGAGATGTGCAAAGCTAGATCTCTCATGCTGAAAAATGCTGCACATTTTCTTTCCTTGCTGTGATTTCTGGGTCTTAGCAGGCCTGCTACTTCATGAAATTATTGAATAATGCAGTTCAGAGGGAAGTCATTCTGTCCGTTGTGTCTGTGCTGCCTCTTGGAGCTATCCGATTCAATTCACTCCTCATCCGTGTTCTTTCCCTACAGTCCTGCACATCTTTTTCCTTCATGTATTTATTCAGTTAATGATTAAATATTAAAAATGAACCAGCTTTTGCCAGTTTTTAAGACAATGCATTCCAATTCACAACAAATCACATAAGTAAAAAGAATGGTCCCAAATGTCACCTCTGGTTTCTTCTGTCAGTCAGCTGACTGACCTTTGCTTCTTGCCCCTGGATATGGATTATTTCTAATTGTTCCATGAGAGGCCCTAGTATTTTTGAACAGTTCTATGAAATCTCTCCTTAAGCTTTCTGCTCTGAGGAGAACAAGACCAGTTCTCAACCTCTGCAAAGTCTTTCACTCCACCACCAATCCCGTAAATTTTCAATGCAGTCTCTCAAAGATCTTCAAGTTCTTTCTGAAGGCTGGTGCACCAAATTTGACACAACAGTACAGTTGGTACCAAACCAGTGCTTTATAAATATTTAGTGTTTGCTCCTTGCCTTTGTAGTCTACAGCATTGTTTATAAAGCCAAGAATCCCTTTGCCTTTTCAAAAATCTTCCTAGTTTGTTATGCTATTTTCAAAGACTTCCATGCTTATACCTCAACATGTCTCTCTCCTTGCATCACAGTTTGATCAATGACCATAAAATTCAGCATGTTTATGACAATGGTTCAGCCAGGTGTTCCATTCACTTGTGTTATCAAGGGGTGCAGAAAGGTTGGACATTGGGATTTCATCCCTATTGTCAGGAGCTAAACTAAGTTATTGCAGCAGTTTTAGTGTTTTGAGGACAAAACTGCCTTGTAGCCAGCAAAAAATGATTTTTTTTTTGATTTTTTTTCAGCTGACACAAAGGCATATTATAACTGAATGCAACAGGGGAGCCAAACAATGGAGAAGATGACAAAGTCAGAGGAAAATTGTTATTGTTGTCAGAAACAAAACAGTCAGGGAAAATAGGACCAAAAAATTCATTCTGATATTAAACATCGACTCTGCAGAATAAATTATTTATGGCACAAATAAAATATTAATGCAGTAAAAATGAATAGTCTGAGTTCTCAACATTGCTTATCTTTTATTCAAATTAGTGCAACATTCAGATCTTCCCAGAACCAAATTAAACCTGGTTTGGAAGTCACCCGGAAAAAAAAGATATCCTGCCTTGATCATTTTGTTTCGTGATAAACTCCTTTGTCAATATTTGGTACAAACTCTTTAAATTGGAAAATAATTTATACATCTTTAAATGTGCATTAAATGCTTCATACCACATGATAATACTGAAACATATTGATTATTAGAAAAAATACCATCTCATGACATGATGAAGTATTCATCCATTCTCATATTACTTTTCAATGCAAAACATTTTGGCACATTCTTTTTCTATGTTTAATTCATCGTCACAATGTTTATTCTTTTATACTGGTCCCTAATATAAGCAATTGCACACAGATTGCTGCTCATGGAATAAACAGTTCACACACATAACTCACACTCTCTTCTCCCAAACATTTATTATTTATTATCATACTTTTTTTCATTTTGTATCTTTTTCTCACTTACTGTTGTGTATTATTCATTTTGGTGCACATTATTTGATACTTTGCGTGACACTTTCATTTTATTAACTGCTGTATTGTTGCTCAGATTGGACAAAATGCAAACTGTGCCTTCCAAGCTTCCACTTCAATCTTCAAAAATCCTGCTTTCTGCATTTTTATTTTTAAGTAACTGACAATTACATCGTCTACATCAAGGAAGCAAGTGATGGAATCCTGTCAGAAGGGAACGTTGAGAAGGATTGGTGCAAGGACCCAAAATACAGCCAAAGACAATGTTTAATGGATTGGATGTGTGGTGGCAGGAAGGAGGAAGTTCCAGGTAATAGGAGTGGAACGGTTGAGAAAGATGGGCAAGAAAAATCAGGTCAGTATTGGGTAAAGGGTTTAACCCAATTCCAGCAGATCTAAAGTCAGGATTGGAGGCCAGGTATCTGGAGGACTGGCAGAGACTGGTTAGGATGCATCCTTGTGGACATGTGAAAACACAGCCTGATGCTCCTGTGGTCAAGTGGGGCACAGAGAATTGCACTGGGGCTAATTAGAATCCCTTCAAATTGATGCTGAATTTATTTTGCAGAAGGTCAAGTTGAATATTTAAAATTTCAAAAAAGGATGTGATTGCTGACTATGTCAATACTGTCACCCATACTGATAACCCTCTAGAAGGTGGACTGCCTTCTTGAGCCACTATGCTCCATGTGCTGTAGATGCATCCAGAGTACTATTTTGGAGATATGTCCAGGATTTCTAACCAGTTATAGTGAAGGAATGGCTGATATAGTTTCAAATCAGAATGGAAAGGAGTGAAGGGACCATGGAAGGGGTATGTTTTAATGATGGGTAACATGGCTGTCCATTCTGTCATCTGTTTACCTCTGCCTTTTCAAAGGCAAGGAACGTTGGTAAAGTCTAACTAAGACTTCACTAACATATTCACAATGAGACTCAGGGAAAAATGTTACTTTTAGGGCTTGGGAAACAATGATAGATGCCTGTTTCGGCATCCATTGTAGTGCAGTAGAAAGAGTACAACACCCCTCACCCCACACCATTCACATCTTCAAGGTCACCCATCATTCTTGACCATCAGCTCACCAATTGTGGATCAATCTGACCTGTCCCTTGCAAGAACCTTTGGGTCTCCTTGACCCCAGTCCTGCCAACATAGTTGATTGTTTCCACCCTCACTTCAACCTTCTCCACTTCCCTGTAAGTGTGTGTCCTCTACAATATGACTGTGGGCCCATCCGTTTGCAACTTTTTCATTAATGACCCTTTCCATCTTTAAGTGGTTATGTTTGCTGATGCTTGCATAAAATTCAGAAACATTCACAGCTCCTCAGATGCACACTTTGATGGACATCTTCCAGGCAACTTCCAGGCTTGGGCTGGTAAGTGGCAGGCAATATTCAGACCATACGACCACCAGGCAAGTGGAGGATGCTCTGAAAGAGAGTCATATCAGACTGGAAATGTTAACTTTGTATCTCTCTCTACAGATTGTGCCAGACCCATTATCTTTCTGTGCAAAATAAGGTCCTGCTTTAGTTCATAGGATTGTCCCCTGAAGATGCCTTTTATTAGTCATTGTGAGAAAAAGGAACTTGGGTAAGCCTGATGCTTAAAACTCTCTCCAGGATATTGCCCCAGAATTTTGGTGCTGAATGCCAAATTGTAGACTTTGGAGAGGTAATAACCTACTAATATTGTCATGAGGCTATTAATCCAGAAACTCAACTAATTTTTGGGTGCCCAGATTCAAATCTCACTATGGCAGATGGTGGAATTTAAATACAATCAAGAATCTGGAATTAAGAGTCCAATGATGACCATGAAACCATTGTTAATTGTTGGAAAACCCCATCTGGTTCACTAATGTCTTTTCAGGAAGGAAATCTGTTGTCCTTACTTGGTCTGGTCAACATGTGACTCCAGACCCACAGCAATACGGTTGACTCTTAACTGCCCTCTGGACAATTAGGGGTGGGCAATTAATGCTGCCTCATCAATGATGCCCATATTACATGAGTGAATTAAAAAAAACAGAGGGGATCACACATGTTGTCCCTGAGTTGGATAATTTGTTCAATTAAGAGAATTGAAGCTGACATCTGGAGTTTGATAAAGAACTCAAGTAATAGAACTCATTATAAATTAGTCTGAAGAATAGATTATCAGGCTTGTTCCCACGGGCATCATTATGTGAACAGAGTGTCTTGACTGCTGTGTTTGCAAGGGCGCACATATTAACTTTATCTGCAGGTAATATAAAACAAGTCAGTCAACTGTCAAGGATGAGATTTTATGTGGCTGAGTTGGAATTAGACGAGAGAATTTTTTTTGTCAGTCCAAGAATAGCTTAGAATAAGCTGTGGTTCCAACTGCTTCCCATATGAAACACCATGAATTATTTTCACTGCTAACTGAGGGAAGGTTGCAAAATGCATTTTGACCATTGAGCTATCTTCCATGTGGTTGTCAAGTTCACCAACATTCACTGTCCAGAAAGAGGTCTGTTAGGACACTGCAATCTTTACAGCCCAATTACACTGAAAGTAGCTGAAAATATCTTGTCTACAAGGATCATTTTATGGTCAGATTTGCAGAGATATTATTATCAGAGTCAGAGCAATCTTCCAGAGCAGATGTGGTTGTGTTATCAGAGGTATTGCTGAGGAAGCCTGCTTCACATTTTCCACAATATTGTCAACCATGTTGAGCTCTTCAATCATACAGCACACATGATGAGCACTGTTACCAGTCTGAGTGTATGCCAGCTCTTTACCTTAGCAATCTGAAATAAAAATGGAAAATGCTAGAAACACGCAGCAAGGGGAGATGGTGGAGTACTGATATTATCATTGTTCATTCTGAGATCACAGTAATATTCTGGGGACTTGTGTTTGAATACAACCATGACAGATGGTGGTACTTGAATTCAAATAAAATTCTCGAATTAAGAGTCTCATGATCACTATTTAGCCATTGTTGCTTGTTCGTAAAAATCCATCTGGTTCATTATTTCACCCTTGAGGGAAGGAAATGTGCCATCCTTACCTGCTCTGGCCTACATATGACTCCAGAGCCTCAGCAGTGTGTTTGACTCTTACTCTCTGTGTGCATTCAGGGATGGGCAAATGATGTTGACCTAGACAGCAACACCCACATCCAACACATTAAAGGAAAAGTCAGGCAACGCTTGAGCGAGACGATAATAGTATTGATGTTTCAGCTTGCTGACCATGATGTTTGAAACAAACAGCTTTTCAACAGGAACGGAATTGAGGGGGGCAGGGGGGGGGGGGGGGGGGGGCGGGAAGGGATGAGGCCTGTACAATGATGGAGGGCAGTAAGTGATGAAATAGCAGAAATGAGTTTGATACAAAAACAAAATGTGATTATGTGAGAAATTAAAGGGGCACAACAAAGGATAGTCCAAGAAAGAAGAGTACAGATGGAGGGAAGGTTGGAATATCTGGTCAAGCAGAGAAAACTCCCATGTGACAACATTGCAAAAATTACTGAAGAGAGTAAGGAGCAGCTTATGATTATTAAACCAAACATTAAAGAGCTGTTTGTTTTCCCAATAATGGGGACAAGAAGGGAAAGAGCTGAAAATGTGTTACTTTTCTAGCAACACATTTTCAGCTCTAATCTCCAGCATCTGCAGTCCTCACTTTCTCCTCCTACACGAAGGGAAGGAACAAGGTAGTGTTTATATTGAGTGAAGAAATGGAAATAAACTGTCTTTGGAACAAGTCCTGCTTCAATGCGTGGATGAGTAGCAATTCAACACTGTAACCGTGAACATGAGTATGAAAGATAAATGGACTTGAGTTCTTTTTTTATCTCTTTGCCCTGAACCAATAGGGATCCCCAGCCCAAGCAGCAGCTCACATACCTTTTGCAGCCAAGGTCTTTGTCGGGGCCTGGAAGTGGTGGTTGCAGTCTGACAGTGTTTATAGGTCAACATTAAGGCCAAAAGGATAGAAAGTGCCCTATAGAAAGTTGAGATGTTCTTACAGAATGGAATGGTGTAGGAGACCGATGGCAGAAACAACAGAGTGGCAGTTGGCAGCAGAATTGAGGGGGCAGCAACTTGAAGTTTGATGTCAAATGAATGCAGACCAAATGGCGGTGTTTCGCAAACAGTCACTGAGTCTGTGTTTGATCTCTCCATTGTAGGAAAGACAGCATTGTTGGTGGTGAGTACAGTTGGGAAAAATAAAGCTGTAAATGTAACTTACTGTTATATCAGTGTTATGGACCAGGCCCAACCCTCTCAAAATATTTTAAGAAGGTTGCCCAGACCCTAATCTTTTCTTATTTTAAAGGTAGGTGTGAGTGGATATTCCAGGTGTGATGCAACTGGTCAAACCACTCAACTTTAAGCAAAACAACATTTTTTAATAAACACTACAGTTGAAATATGAACAAAAGAAAGCAGAATTTAGAATAACTGAACTACTGGAATTCTTAACCGAGCTGATACTGCAACTTAATGAATTAACTGTTCCAATACAGTAACATCCCATAAACATACCTGTTGGCAAAAAAAGGTAAATGCAAAAACACAGATTCTTACAGGCAGGAGGAAACAACTTCCAGAGGGAGATTTCAGAGAACATCAGAAGGGTTATTTACTGAAACTTGTTACTCTCCTGGCATCACACATCTTGTGACTGCGACAGCTAAAACAAATTAGAAAAAACCTGAACTGGGAAAACTGGCCACTCCACTTCCACTGTTGAATGAAATTCTTCAGTATCTCTGCCTTTACCACTTCTCTTCAAAAACATCAAGGACAAAATAACCACTTTTAAAGTGACAGCATCGTCACACCTGTTTGAAGTCATACCTGCACCGCACAATTCTCCCACTTTGCACATTCTTTGAATCATTCACAAAACGTTTTGCCAAATTTGCTATGGAACAACACAGTTCTATTTATTAAGATCATTGTGATTAAATGTAACCTTGATGAAATTGCACCCACCTTTTAATTTTGGATAAGAACCAGTTTTTGACCCAGAAGTGTGCCAACTGCAAAATTGCAGCACTCATTGGGTACCTTATATGAGCAAATATGTGCCCTAACACTGGCAGTAGGATGCTGATTGCACCAACTTCAAATATTTATGACCTTGTGAAGTGTTAGAAAAAGACCAGCGTGTGCCACGGGAGATCATTCGTATCTAGCTATATTACAATCAGGACTACTGTGCAAAATCAGGAGGATGGTTGTCATACTGACAATTATAACTCTGATCACATTTCAACATAAATGGGTGAGCCATATAAATACTGTAGCTAAAGCAAGGAGGAGGAGAAAATGAGAACTGCAGACGCTGAAGAGTCAAAGTCGAAAAGTGTGGCACTGGAAAGGCACAGCAAGTTAGGCAGTGTCCGAAGAGCAGGAGAGTCGACATTTCGGGCATAAATCCTTCATCAGGAATGTGGAGAGGGAAGGAGGCTGTGGGTCAAGCTAGGAATTCTGTGGTAAATAACTTACTTCATGACTCCCCAAAAGCATGTATACCAACTACGCATGTCACAAGTGAGAAGTGAGATAGTCCACTTTCTTGGATGAATGCCATGTCAAAAAAATCTCAAGGAGCTTAACACATTTTTTGACAAAGCTGTCCAACTGATTGGCGTGCCTTTCATTGCCTTCATGTTCACTCCATTCACACTGGCACACAGTGGATGCACTATCTCTTTTCATTCATTTATGGGGCATAAGTGGCTGGACACAATTTATTGCCCATCCCTTGTTGTCTTTAGGAAGGTGGGGGATGGTAAGCTGCATTCTTGAACCACTGCAGTCCTCATGCTGTAGGTAGACCTATGTTATTATGGAAGGACTTCCAGGATTTGACCCAGCAACACTGAAGGAAGAGTGATATACTTCCAAGTCAGGATGGTGAGTGGGTTGGAGGGGAACATGCTGGTGGTGGTGTTCCCATTTATCTGTTGACCTTGTCCTTCTAGATGGAAATGGTCATGGGTTTGGAAGATGTTGGCTGAGGATCTTTGATGAATTTCTGCAGTGCATCTTGTAGATAGTACAAACTGCTGCTACTGAGTGTCGGTGGTGGAGGGAGTGGATACTTGTCAATGTGATGCCAATCAATCAGGCTGTTTTGGCGTGGGTGGTGTGAAGCTTTGTGTATTGTTGGAGCCATGCTTATCCAGGCAAGTAGGAAGTATTCCATCACACACCTCACTTGTGGCATGTAGATGATGGACAAGATTTGGGGAATCAGGAGGTGAGTTACTCACCACAGTATTCTTTGGTTTTGACCAGCTATTATAGCCATTGTATTTAGTCCAGTTGAGTTTCTGACTCCCGGCAAACTATGCACTGCCCTCCCCTCCCCCACCCCCCAGCCCCCGACTTCCAACCAACCACCACAACCATGTTCCTGTGTGCCAAGTATGACTCAACTAATGGAGAGGTTTCCCTCAGATTCCCATTGATTCCAGTTTTGTTAGGGCTCCTTGGTGCCAAATGTGACCAAAGGAGGGTTTGAGTTATAGAGAGAGGCTGAATAAGCTGGGGGTTGTTTTCCCTGGAGGCTGAGGGGGTGACCTTATAGAGGTTTATAAAATCATGAAGGGCACGGATAGGGTAAATAGACTAGGTCATTTCCATGGGGTCAGGGACTCCAGAATAAGAGGACATAGGTTTAGGGTGAGAAGGGAAAACTTTAAAAGGGATCTAAGGGGCAACTTTTTCACGGAGAGGATGGTGCGTGTATGGAATGAGCTGCCAGAGGAAGTGGTGGAGGCCGGTACAATGACACCATTTAAGGGACATCTGCATGGGTATATGAATACAAACGGTTAAGACAGATAGAGGCCAAATGCTGGCAGGTGGGACTGGATTGGGTTGGGATATCTGGTCAGCATGGACAAGTTAGACTGAAGGGTCTGTTTCCGTGCTGTACAATTCTGTGACTCTATGATTCTCAATGCAGCCTTGATGTCAAGGGTTTCACTCTTAGCTCACCTGTGGAATCCAGTTCTTTTGTCTATCTTTGAACCAAGGCTGCAATGAGTTCAAGAGCTGAATGGCTCTGGCGGAATTCAAACATGGTGTCAGTGAGCAAGTTATTCCTCGGAAAGTGCTACTTGATAGCACTGTTGATGACACTTTCCATCAATTTACTGATGATTGAGAGAAGACTGATGGGGTAGTAATTGCCCAGGTTGGATTTGTCATGCTATTTGACAGGACAGAGCTGGGCATTTTTCCACATTGTCGGATAGATACCACTTTGTATCTGTACTGAGTGAGGGGCGCAGCAAATTCTGGAGCAGATGTCTTCAGTACTATTGCTGGAATGTTATCAGACCACATAGGCTTTGCTGTATTGAATGCCCCCAACCATCTCTTGATATCATTTAGAGTGAATTAAATGTGTATACCAAGATGAACCACCATAACTCACTATGCAGAGGGAATAAAAACAGTCAAAAATCAGCACTACTTGATCATACCGGAATACCATTCTAAGGTATACAAAAAAGGTTGAGCCACTAGGTTGGGGCAGCACAGTGGCTCAGTGGTTAGCTCTGCTGCCTCACAGCGCCAGGGACCTGGTTTTGATTCCAACCTCAGGCGACAGTGTGGAGCTTGCACATTCTCTCCATGTCTGTGTGGATTTCCTTCAGGTGCTCTAGTTTCCTCCCACAATCCAAAGGTGTGCAGGTTAGGTGAATTAACCCTGCTAAATTGCCCAGAGTGTTCAGAGATGTGAGGATTGGGTGCATGAGTCAGGGATAAATGTAGGGAAATGGGTTTGGGTGGATTATTCTTCAGGGGGTCAGTGTGAACTTGTTGGGCCAAAGGGCCTGTTTCCACACTGTAGGGATTCTATGACTATTATGTCATTCACAAGTTTTGTAAATCAAGGGGAGAGGTCAGGAAAATGGGGTTGAGAAACATATGAACTATATTTCAATGGTGGAACGGACTTGATGTGAATGGCCGAATTTTACTCCTATATTTTATGGTCTTTTACTTTTCTTTTCTAGCCAATGTTATTTTGACAGATGCTGAAAGGACAAGTGCAGCTGATATGTGGGAATAATACCAGTTGTAATCTTCCACCAAGTCATCTACAAGACTGTTGTAGAATTGTATTATGATCCCATAAGTGTCACTGCATCAAAGTCCTTGAATTTCCGTCCAAACAGCACGATGATTATATCAGTTTCCAGGCACCCCTCCTCCCCCTCCCACTTTATCACCATTGTAAAAAAGTGCCACGTTTGGTGGTCTTCATGTTCTTACGCACACATCAATAACACACACCTTGGAAAAATTTCCACTTCGTACACATTTATATGCAACTAAGCAATTGTACATATACCCTATGACAGTGGCTGTTTAGACATTCCATGAGTAAGCATCTGCCCCACATATTTATTCCATCAGCAGATCTTCTGATGTGACATTCGGAGCAGCTATCCAAATGGCTCCAAACTGGCTGTAGCAGTGAGCCCTTCGTTCTAAGTGATTCTTCTTGCTGTGACTGTGCTATCTAAGGTAATAGCTGGTTTCAATCCATTTAACTGGTTTTCAATTGTTTCACTTTCCTGTTTGGAGCCATCCCCAGATGTGTTGGTGTGGGTGTCCCTTCAAGTTTATGCTTGACGAAACACAGGCTGCTAACGAGGGCGTTATTTCCAACTCCCTTCTCTCCTTCAGTACTGGAGCGAAGAGAGTATATTTGGGAAACAACGGTGCACAGATTTTGACAACAGCTCCAATCACTAATTAGCAGGTTGGCAAAAATCTACATCCTCTCCAATATTTCCCCATCATCTTTCCTGCTCTCTTACCCATTATGTAATTCTTCTGTCAGGGTCCTAGCTTCTTATCTGCTCCCCCTGTTGGTGGAAACGTGGCATACAGAATTTCACAACAACTAATTTACATCCATAAATAGGAAAGAAATAAGAACACAATGACATGATTCACAGTGATTACCAAATACAAGGACAATGTTTTGTGTGTGTGTGTGTGTTTCAAATGTTGTGTTCCTCAGCATGTTTGAGGGATAATTAGAAATTGGCTACAGATTTGGGCATTGTCCATGATCTTTGCATCCCACAAATGAAATAAAAGCTAATTTAGATACCAGGTTGTCTGCCTGAGGCCATTTCAGGCAAGCTAGATCTGAGCATTTCATTCAATATTAATAGCAAAGATATTACTGCTAATCATGATTTGAGGCAATTTTTCATTTGCTAATTATTGTCGGCAGGAAATTCCTGGTTCTTCTGCCACGGGACATACTTGTGGAAACTAAAGGCTAATAGGCTGCCTAATCCTGATGTCATGAGGCCTTGGATTCTTAAAATCAAAATAGTTGCTGAGATTGTGGATACATCAGGCATAATCTTACAAAATTCCCAAAATTCTATAAAGGTGCTTTGGAAAGTCCAGATGTAACTCTTGTGTTTTGGAAAAGTGAGAAACTGAATTTAAGAAATCATAGGCCTGTCAATCGAGCATTTGCTATTGTGAAAAAGCTGAATTCATTACTAAGGGAGCCATTACAGGACATTAAAAAAGTCATAACATAGAGTCAACATCATTTTATGAAAGGGAAATAGTGTTTGATAAATTTAATAGAATTATTTGAAGATGTAACAAACAGGGATAATAAAGGACAGGCATTTGATCAGATGCCAGGTCAAAGGTTTCTGCAGAAGATAAGAGCTCAAGGTGTTGGGGGTGACATATCAGCATGGACAGAGTGTTGGTTAACTGAAAGCAAACAGAAATTCATGATAAATCATCATTTTCAGATTGAACTGGTGAAGGGTCACAGGAATCATTGTTGCAATCTTTACAATCCATATTTAGGATTTGGATACACAGCCAGATTACTGGAAGCAAATTTTGCTGACAGGACAAAAAAAGGTGGGAAAGCAAGTGTGAGAAGGACACAGAATATGCATTGTGGTTTGACATGATAAATGTGCGCTAAAATTTGGCAGAGCACAGTGCGAAAAATGGGAGGTTATTCATTTAGCAAGAAAATTAGACAAAAGGATATCATTTAAAGGGTGTATATAATGCTGCAGTAGAGGGATCTGGGTCCTTGAATGAAAATGGTTCACATGCAGAAACAGCATGTACTTTGAAGACACAGAATGGTATAGGAGAATCTAAAAATCTGGTTCCGGTTTTGAGAACGTATCTATAATATTCTGTGCAGTTTGATCTCTAAGGAGGAATATGTTAATTTGCATAGCAAACAGTTCAGAGAACTTTCAGTCAGTTTAATACTGTACCACAAGGATTATCTTCAGTGTGATTTAAGGTTCAAGAGTCACAGATTAGCAAAACTCTAATTGATTTTAAAATAACTTAGTGAGAAGTAGCAGCTTAGTTTCGAGTATTGGCTAAATTGACCTCATTGCAGCCTTGGTTCAAACATGGACAAAAGAGCTGAATTCCAGAGGTGAGGTGAGAATGACAGCCCTCGGTATTAAGGCTGCAATTGAACAAGTCTGACATCAAGGACCCTAGCAAAACTGGAATCAGTGGGGATCAGGGGCAAACTCTCCAGCGGTTGGAGTCATACCTGGCATAAAGGAAGAGGGTTGCGGTTGTTGGAAGTCAGTCATCTTAACTCCAGGACATCTCTGCAGGAGCTCCTCAGGGTAGTGTCCTTGGCCCAACCATCTTCAGCTGCTTCATGAATGATCTTCCCTCTGTTATTCCCTCAGATGTGGGGATGTTCACTGATGATTGTACAATGTTCAGTATCATTCACAACTCCTTGGATACTGAAGCAGCCCATGTTCAAATGCAACAAGATCTTGTCAATATCCAGGCTTGAGCTGACAAATGGCAAATAATATTTGCACCTCACACATGCCAGGCAATAGCCATCTCCAAAAACAGATAATCTAACACTATCCTTTGACATTCAATGGCGTTACTGTCACTGAAGCCCCTACTATCAATGTACTTGGGGTTACTATTGACCAGAAATTTAGCTGAACTCACCACATACAATAGTAGCTACAAGAGCAAGTCAGAAATGAGGAATGCTATGGTGAGTAACTCACCTCTTGATTCCCAAACCCTGTCTATCACATAGAAGACGTAAGTAAGGAGTGTGATGGAATATTCCCCACTTGCCTGGCTAGATGCAGTTCCAACAGCACTGAAGAATCCTGACACCATCCACGACAAAGCAGCCAATTGGTACCACATCCACAAACATCCACTCCTGAACCATCAATGTTCAGGAGCAGAGATCTGGACTATCTAAAAGATGCATTGATGAAATTCACAAAAGATCCTCAGGCAGCACCTTCCAAACCCATGCCCATTTCCATCTAGAAGGACTAGGGTGACAGATACATGGGAACACCACCACCTTCAAGTTCCCCTCCAAGCTACGCATTGTCCTGACTTGGAACAATATCAATGTTCTGCAGCAGTTCAAGAGGTAGGGTCACTACCACCTTCTCAAGGGGCAACTCGGAATAGGTGATAAATGTTGGCCAGCTAGTGAAGCCCACATCCCACAACTGAATAAAGAAAACAAAAAGTATGTGACCTGCAACAGCTCAGAGTGGTTCATTGATCACAGGGGATAAATAATGGTTGATTTCAGGAGCATTATATTCTCAAGCTGAACATTTTAGGGACTAATCCTCCAGCTTTCCCCCACCAGAATAAGGCAGCTGCATGGTGAGGACTGTCCCTGGTCCCCGAGCAATTGTTAACAAATTTTATTTCTCAGGGCTTGCAGTTTAGTTTGTGTCAAGCTTTTTTGAGCCTTTCTTACCAATGAATACAGGGTAGGTAACGAAGGTTTCAAAATGGTCACCTCCCTACTTGTCCATCACTTTCGCTCAAGGTCACTTTTTATTTTACCCCATGCTGACAGTACATTTTGGACCGTCACAAGACACTTATACTGATAAAAGGATCCACAAGACACTCTCTGATTGACTTAGGAATGTCAACATGGAAACCTAAACAAGGAGACCTCAACATTTCTGGGGCTTGTTTCTGTGATTTTTCAGATAGAAAGAAAATAGTTCTCGACCAAAGTAGGCTTACTATGCCTACCAGTTCCACAATAATGCTTTTCATATACTCTGAAAGTATACTTTCCTGAAGGCCCCACTTCTTCAACTTTTGAAGCAAGTTTGAACAGGTTGGAGTGATTCTTTTTGGAGCTTAGAAGAATGGTCTTTTTGAAATATGTAAAATTACAACAGGGATTGACCAAGTAGATGTTGAAATGTTTTGTGAGGGGATCTATAATTTGGTACACAGCTTCAGGATAAGGGGGGTGGAGGTGGGGGGTCACTCATTTAATATGGAGATTAGGGATTCCATCTCTGAGATGGGAGTGAATCTTTGGAATTCTTTGCTCCAGAGAAATCTTTGAACATTTTCAAAGCTGAGACAAAAATCAGAATTGCTGGAAAGACTCAGCAGGTCTGGCAGCATCTGTTGAGAGAAAACAGACTCATTGTTTTGGGACCAGCAGCCTTTCATCTGAATGCTGACTCTGCTTTCTGCCCAGAGATGCTGCCAGAGCCTCTGGGTTTCTCCAGCAAATTTCTGCTTGTCTTTCAGATTTCCAGAATCTGCAGTAGTTTGCTTTATTTAGTCAAAGCTGTGTTTGATAGGTCTTTAGACAATTGAGGAATCAAGCATAATGGGGAACAAGCAGGAAAGTAGAGTTGAGACAAAGGTTAGCCATGATCTTATTCAATGGCAAAGCAGGCTGAAGGAGCCGAATTTCCCTCTCCTGTTGTGATTTCTTATGTTCTTGGATTTTTACAAGGATACAACCTGGGTCATCTCAGTCTAGTAATTCACCATAGAGCATTGTAGAACTCCTACAGTGTGGAAACAGGCCATTTGACCCAACAAGTCCACATCGACCCTCCAAAGAGTAACGCACCCAGACCCTCTCTGAACACAAGGGAAATTTAGCATGGCCAATTCACCTGACCTGCACATCTTTGGACTGTGGGAGGAAACCGGAGCACCCGGAGGAACCCCACGCAGACACGGGGAGAATGTGTAAAGTCCACATAGACAGTCTTTGTGGAAACTATTTCATGGAGTCACTCATACCTGTTTCTTTCCAACATTTGTATTTGGAAACAACCCTCAGTCTGCTCAAGACATCCCTTCATTGTATAAATTATAGAGGTGGGTAGAATTTGAATGGACAAGAATTGTGGTGGGTGTAGATTAGAGTGGTGCTGGAAAAGCACAGCAGGTCAGGCAGCATCTGAGGAGCAGGAAAATTGACGTTTCAGGCAAAAGCTTTTCATCAGGAATGAAGCTTTTCCAGCACCACTCTAATCTAGAGGTCTTCACTTTTGCCTAGTTGATTTTAACCTTACTGCGAATCCTCTTGCAAGGATGCCAATCTTGGAGAAGTTCTCCTCTGCTCTCCACAAGGATTTCAGTGAGTTACTCTCTCGCTGCAACCCCCAGGTCATCTCCTCTGCCCTGCTTCATTCCTGATGATGGGCTTTTGCCCGAAACCTCAATTTTCCTGGTCCTCGGATGCAGCCTGATCTGCTGTTCTTTTCCAGCACCACTCTAATCTCGACTTTGATCTCCAGCACTGGATTAGTGGTGCTGGAAGAGCACAGCAGTTCAGGCAGCATCCAACGAGCAGCGAAATCAACGTTTCGGGCAAAAGCCCTTCATCAGGAATAAAGGCCATCTGCAGTCCCCGCTTTTGCCAAGAATTGTCGTGGGTGCCAGCATATGGGCATCTTTTACTGACACTTATGAGTGTTAGAGCTTCTCAGTGTTTGGGCACTTTGGGGGTTTTTGGGTTTGTGCAAGTGGATATTAAAATTCCTCAGGTTGCAATGTTCAATGATATTTGTGAGTATTTGATAAGGCTTAACAAATTTGTCAGGATGTTTCAACATAACAGTGTTCTAAATTTGCAAATTCAACAGATATGCTCTGTCATTGTCATGGCAAAAACAAAGTTGCTACGCCTAAGATATGTTCGTCAAATTTCTTATCATTGAATGGCTTGGGGCTCCTTATTCTACCTTGAATGCATGTGACTAAAATCAGAGGGAGTTATGTCTCCAAATCAAGCCCAGTGAATCTCATTCCAAGCCTATGCATGTATGATTCTTCTGTGCAGGTGAACCTTGACAACTTGCAGAATAACAACAGTCTCTCAGAATCCACAGGATGAACTGATTAGAGAAGGTGCAAAATGACAAACGAAATGAAGTAATAAATGGTGCTTAAAAAATGGAGCAAATACAGTGAAGATTCAGTTATTTCCTTCAGCTGTAAATAACAATTTCTATGTTTATGGTTTCTCTATGTACTGCAGTCTGTTCTTTATAGCGGTTCATAAAATGCCTTGACAGCATTGAATAACTGCCGTCTTCTACGAGCACGACTGTTAACTACAGGCAAATATAATTTACTGGCTTCACTTTGATGGTGCATAAAGAAATCAAATGATATTGAATCTCACAAGAAAACAAACTTGCAGCCATTTAATATTCATCGGATTTCTTGTTGAAACAGAATTATCATTGATTGTTTTTCATTTTCAAATCAAAGCACATGTAAGAATTTCTCTGGGTCATGTGTTATGTTTTAAGACTATCATTGCATTCACAAAGATTCTTTCTGAAGGATATGTGGTGGTGAAATCATAAACTGCTCAATTTGGCTGCACAAATTTTGTCTGTATACTTGCTCTGTAAATTTCCTTCTTTTTGTTTCTCTCCAACTTCATTAGCCCCTTCAATTTTGCTAACCTAGGGGATTGGGTGAATTATTTATCTTGCAGATGTTGGATCTTCAAATTCTGATGTCTTTTCTGCCGACTGGGATAGGAGAAATATATGAGTTCTTGAAAGAAAAAAAAGTTGTGTGCTAGTCTGGGAAAGTAAGAACAAGAAGACTTTTTCATTTGTCCAGTTATTTTGTACATGTTTGGCTTTTCTCATGCTAAAAGCACAGTAAGGTTAAAAAGGCAATTTAAATTTTAAGTAAAAATAATAATTTTCTCTCAGAATCAAGATCTCTTTCAAGAATAATCAGCAGGCCATGTATCTTTCAGCCTGTTGATAATCATTGACTTTGTAGTTCACCACTTAACAAGACAACAGTTTTTAGCTGGACTGTTTCATCTGCAGAGATGAAAGCTGCATGAAACCAAATCCAGCATGAGATTGCTCATGGAAGGTTGTTCTTGATTGGTTTCAAAGGCTGACAGATTTTCTTTGAAGCCCATTTTTGAAGCAGCTCAGAATTACCAATATTTTCAAAATCAGTATGAACTCAATGACTCCTGCTATTTGGACAGTATCCATTTTCCACTTGCTACACTTGGGTCTTCTTGAGACTACAGAAGGAACACAAGGTTACTCATTCAATTGGCTGTTTTATACAGCTTGAATTCAATTAATTCACAAAAAGGTATCACAAATAAAGTCGATATTTAAGCCAATGGCATAAGACAATTGAGAGCACAAGTGTCTCAAAACGGTCAAGCAAAATGGTATAAAATAGAGAAAGAGCAGAAGATCCAAACCATTGAATTTGGATCCAATGATTACGATCTTCAGTGAACAAAGGAAAGAAGAATGACATTATGGAATATATTTGAAACCTGATCACCACGATCTTACTTTACAAAGAATGACTTTGTAATGTGGCAAATCGGCAGCTATTACACATCCCCAGCCCAAGTTGCAATCACAACCAAATGACCTAGCTGCAATAATTTGCACTCAGAAAGGAATATTTTTTAAACCATTGAACAGTATTTCTTGTGTGGAGGAACACCTCTGACAATGCAACAGTCGATCAGTGCTATGTTGGGATTTTAGTCTTGCTTATGTCTTCAAACACACAGAAACAGACAGATCTTTATTGTGATCTGGAACAATTACATGAAATAATTCAGATTGGATTTCAGATCCAGATTGGGATTCAACTCGGAGTGACAAAGCTGAGCAAGCATCTGTTGTGTTTTAACTATGTTTTTGCTATTTTGGCATACATTCTATCTTAATCCACTGCATTAATTTGATTAGCATTGATTGTGTTCAAGAGAATGAAATATTTTTCTTTTTAGCATGAACATGGCAACAAACAGGTCTACTCATTCAATGTTGACAATGTAATGAATGCATGGTATTTGTGCTACATGGAGCAATGAACCAAAGCTGGAAAGCCAATTTGCAAAAATCTTGACTGTGGCAACTGACTCCCATTGTACATATTACTTTTCTGCTTTTTGGAAGTGTCTTCATTTGATCCTCGGCTGCATAATTTAGCAGCATTGTCCTCTTTTAGTCAGTGTTTCTTAGTTTGACCACCACTGGAACTCTGCCAACTTCTTCCTGTGCTTTCAAGCCAGCAGTGAATGGGAAAAATTAATAGGATATGGAAATGAAGTAAATCATGGGTAAATTTGCACATTCAATGTTAATTGCTGCTTAACGAGCCAGGCCCTGTGTGTTATGATGCATTTGAAATATATACCCCCAGGAGAAAGTTTAGTTGCATGTGCACAAGTTAATGGCTATTCAATTAACATAATCACAAAATTACTATCCCCATAATGCATGTAGACACTGACTTTAATGCTCGCAGGAGATAGCATCGACAGAATATCTTTTATCAATGCAATTGTTCTTTTGTTGCAATTCAAACAAAAAATCCAGTCATGGAATTCAGCACATGGTGTATTTTGAGAGTGAGCTTTACTGAAGAATGTATGTTTAATTAATTGGAGAATAACATTTTGAAAGAAATCATATGCACAAATGAAGGCAATATTACCAGAAATGTAGAAAGTTAAGAGGTGGGGTGATTTGGCATAAATTTTCAAGACACTGAGGTAAGCAAACAGGACAGAATTTTATCAGGATCTGAGCAACCTGGGATGTGTCAAGAATGTGGCAGAATTAGACTGCAAGTGCGCCCAAACTGACCTTGACGTTGGAAGCATCCAGTACCATCTTTCATGATGTTGTTAAGGGGAAAGTTGAGTTTTTAATCAGACAGTATGTTGGCTTGTTCAACACTTTACTCATGCCCAATGAATCGCCTCATTAATATTCAATGTCCTATGTATTCAAACAGAGTGGGACCTGAAGCATGCTGCTTGTTGCTTTGGAGCAAAACAGCATCTCAGGGCAATTTCCATGAGTGCAAGCCGCTTGCACCCTTCAATGCAATGACAGTCCTGTCACTTCTCCAATAAACTTGCAGGCCATTCAGGAAGCATATTGCATTCCAGGCAACTGGCATTGAAAGGCACTCAACTCATGGACTGGGCCGGGCTGCATGTCAGGGCTTCTCACTTGCTGTCATAGTATCTCGGATTGCCTAACTTTATGTTTGCACAATCCATACCTTTCTTTTCATTGCCTACAAAACCATGCCAAATAACACAGCCATACAGTCAGACACTTGCCTTGCTGGTTAGCAGTCCTCAGTCAGCAGAGCCGTACAACAATGTGCTACATCAATCTCATACCTGTGCCATGTGCCAGCACATTACGAGGGAGACAAAACTGCATGTGTGCAGCAAGCAAGTAGTGTCATGGAGAAAATGTAGAGAATCAACAGGAGACGCAGAGAGTTTTTCAAGAAGTAGGTCTTTTATTTGCAAACAAAAAACTGTGACACTGAGAAAGCAGATTCTCAAATACCCCCGAGCCTCAGGGTCCATGGATTTTTATATCTCTTTTAATCATGTTTCTGTTAGCTTATCAGCATGTCCAACTATATTAATCGAAGTACCTCACTCTAGCTACACAATAAACCAGTGATGTTAGTTCCCATTGTCGCTTTAGTTGTACATTCTACTTAATGTTATTCTAATGTCACGGTTAGATATTTATTGCTAACTCTTTGCAACAATGGTCTTTCATTCCAGACCCTACTTAATATTTCCCTAATGTCATGATTAGATATTTATTATCACCTCTGCGACAGTGATCTTCCATTCCAGACTAGCCTGTCATGATAGATATTTAGCTATTCCATCTATTACAATAGTCTCCTGTCTCAAGCTGACTCTACAAACTATTAATTAGATATTTTAATGTCACGTCACAAATATTTATGGTCCCAATCCTGTCATAATAACACTTAACAGGGAAACCAGCTCTACTAACTGTTATCTCATCTCGCCATAGTGACCTTTCAGCGTTAACCTTTCTCTGCTAATTGGCGTAAGAGCATTCCACTATTCTTATCCCATCTTGCCTTCCACGGACCACAGATTGCTAGTGGTCTTCATGCTTTAACCCTTGCCATGCTTTCATGTTCTTTATTTTCCAAGCAGTCACGTGTTAATGCCGTAAGGGAGAAGTACTTTGAAAATACCTTCGACAGCTCATAATTGATGAACAATCAATTGTTCAAGTTAATTCTGGGATTATTACATTTTTGTTAATTGAAGGAATGGGAGTTAGGGTAAAGCTGCATATGGAGTTATATCACGTATCAGTCATAATGTCTTTGAATGTGGAACGGGGTTGAGGGACAGCAGTGTTGGTATAGGCCTCTGTGCCCAAGACCAAGAGAGCTATACCTGCAGCACATGGAATTTGACAATCACCATGAGAAGGAGGGCAAAGCTGTCCAGCACAACTATGTGACAGTTGCTGTTGATATGTTATAATTTCTGTTGGCCTTTCTTAAATAGAGTTGCAAATATCTCTCAGGGAGTGATGACATAGAGAAAATGAAATACATTAGGAAAGCTGTTTTTTCATTGATATGAATGAGCTCTCGTTTTAATTATAAGAGAAGATTGGATAAACCAAGGACGTTTACTTTGAAAATGAGGAGTCTGAGGAGGAATTACATTGAAGTGTATGTCACTATGAAGGGCATAGAAAAAATGGACAGAAAAGATCTCTTCCTTTTCAAAAAGAAGGCAATAACCAGGGAACGACGATTTAATATAATAGCTTGGAAGATGAGAAGGGACATGAGGATTATATTTTCATGCATAGCATGGATCTGGAACTCATTGTTTGAGAGCATGTTACAGGCAGAAGCCCTTGTGGCATTTAACAAGGATTCTAATATTAGTCTTAAAGTTGGATCAAGAGCTGAAAAGTGGGATGAGGCTCGCTAACACTTTATCAACCAGCAAGACTTAGGGAGCCATATTGCTTCTTTCTGTGCTGCCAATTTTGACGATAACAACATTCATTTTTGTTGCCTTTTGGGTAATTTTCCAGTTTCTACCATTTGTATCACTGTGTTTTGCACGAGCAAAATTTAATTCCAAATGATTTAAAAATCACCTGAAAGCTACATTCCAAATAGCTTGGTGCAACAAAGGAAATAATCATGCTCATGAGCTTACCCAGAAGAGGTGGAGTAATTTTAACTCTAAAAACGAGTCGGGTTTGGTTTGGGTGCTACATCAGCAAGTTTAGAACCTGAAATTGAAATCCAATCTATTCAAACTTGTCCACTTCAAGTGTGGAGATGAGGTTGGGATTAGCCTTGTTTAGCCAGCCAGTTCTCAGATGGAGGCCATTTGCTGAGAACTTTTAACGAGACAGCATTCATTTTTAATCGCAGTTTGTTTGGTTTCACCTTCAAGTAAAAAGAGGTGAGAAGGGCTGGATCAACAAAGTTAAGTACTTTTATTGCATTGCTCATCAATCAGTTTATGGATAAATTTCCTCTCAGCCACCTCATGACTCATGAATTTTTGTCAACTTACTTTAATGTAAAAGCAAATCTCCGACATAAGTTATGCCTGACCCCTTCAATTAAAGTGTTCAGTGTTCCCAAAATGCAACAGAAACATGACCTTAATCCCCTCAACCTTGCCCTTTGCAGAGAACTAGTACTTTATGACAATGAATGCCCCTGTGATCCTGTCTTTTAATTTTGCAGACTTTTCCTGGTCCTCTCTCAGCTGAACATCTTCCCCATTTTGCTTTCTGTCAGTCATCCCAATATACACCATGACTAGTTTGGTTCTTTCCCCTTCACTTTCTAAATTCCTTTCTTGCAGTCCTAAGGTTTGTTTTAGTGTTTTTAGTTTAAAAGATTGGAATGGAGAACAGAACACAGGCAACTGCAGGACATCTTAAACCTTGCAGTAGTAAGTAGAATGCAGAGATATGTGGACTTTTGATAATTACGGGTTGCCTGGAGCTGGTTAAAAGATTTCAGTAATGCACCTCGTGCCTCATCAAATGGCAATTCTTTGCATATCTATTCTGTCTGTAACCAACGTTTGTCAAGAAACAGAATAAATATAACAAAATTATTATTTGCTGTTGCTAAGTGATGGACTTAATAATTAGTGTTGCAGTAGCCTAGTGATCACTGTTAGTAACATGTGTGAACAAATACTTAATTCATTCATGCTGGCACTCTTGTGTCTGCGACTTTAAAATAGGTACACTGCGAATGTGACTAAATAATTTCAGTCTGATAAAACATCTGATCCCGTCCTCAGGTGCTGCCTGAGCGTTTTCAGTATTTCCTGTATTTTTTAAATTTCAGATTCCCAGCATCCACAGCATTTTGATTTGCATTCAGCATTTGTTCAGTCAGATTGCCAGGGGTAATTTGGAGGCCAATATCATTAAATTGTGGTCCGTTGCTTATCTTTACTTCCCAATGTCACTCTGACATAAGGCATGCACCTGATTATCACAGAGGCACTGTTTTCTTTTTGAAAATGAGGGAATAAACTTCCAACAGATTGATGAAAAGAATCACCCAATATGTAAGTTTTTAAATGTTGGATATCAGTGTGGACTTTGCCCTGGAAATGAAGCATTCTGTGTTATTCTAAGGATTTTTAAACTCTTTCATGTTCAGCACAGTTTATTACAGAATCTCTGAGCAGCACATATAGTTTAAATGTATGATTTAATAGAGCTATATTGAACAAAAGACTCAAGTGAAATTCATTATTTGTAACTGCTCTTTGATCTCTGTTCACTATTTTCATTCATTAGAGAGATACTACTCAGTATACGACTGAAAAATTATCGCTCAGGACATCCTGTCATCAATAAGGATCAGCTGCAATGCCCACATTCATAAATTGCTACCAGTTATAGTTTGAAGCTAACCAAGGGAACAAATCAGGTTGTCTGTAATTTAAATCTGCATATGTTCACAGCACAGAAAAGCTCAACAATCAGGTTGCCTCACCCTGCCCAATGAAGAATGCATGGAGGGTCTAAATGAAATCGTGATGATTGTTTTCTCCTTTGTAGTGGGTAACATGCTCATTAATGTCTTGCTTTGCTCTGACTCACAAAGCTAAAACTCAGTCAGCAATTTGGGAAAATAGAAAGAACTCTTGGATCTCCCACAGCTTTGCTCGCATCACATGGAAGGACACGTTTCTTTGTCAGGTTGGAGGTGCAATGCTGTACAGCATATATATCCTTCTACTGCTACAGTGATATGAAACTTTTATCCCCATCATATTGCAGAGCCTAAGTGCTATAAAGGCACATTCTCAAATTGATTAGAAATTAATTTCTGTAAGGTAGGCCCACAGATTGATTAGTCAATGATACGATGAAAGGAAAAAAAGCTTTCAAATGAAATTTGCCAAGTTGAGATCTGGTCCATAATGAGATCTGTTCATTTATTTACCAAGTTTGATCTTTCCCTTTCTGGACTCATGTCTGTCAGTAGTAAAATTTTGTGCTCTTGGATGCAGGGAAATAAAACCCCACAAAAAAGACTCATCTGGAACCTGAAGACCCCACCCTTTGAAAAAAAACAAAAAATTACCATAAGACCATAAGACATAGGAGTGGAAGTAAGGCCATTCGGCCCATCGAGTCCACTCCGCCATTCAATCATGGCTGATGCGCATTTCAGCTCCACTTACCAGCATTCTCCCCGTAGCCCTTAATTCCTCTAGACAACAAGAACCTATCAATCTCGGCCTTGAAGACATTTAGCGTCCCGGCTTCCACTGCACTCCGTGGCAATGAATTCCACAGGCCCACCACTCTCTGGCTGAAGAAATGTCTCCGCATTTCTGTTCTGAAATGACCCCCTCTAATTCTAAGGCTGTGTCCACGGGTCCTAGTCTCCTCGCCTAACAGAAACAATTTCCTAGCATCCACCTTTTCAAAGCCATGTATTATTTTGTACGTCTCTATTAGATCTCCCCTTAATCTTCTAGACTCCAACGAATACAATCCCAGTTTCCTCAGCCGTTCCTCATATGCTAGACCTGTCATTCCAGGGATCATCCGTGTGAATCTCCGCTGGACACGTTCCAGTGCCAGTATGTCCTTCCTGAGGTGTGGGGACCAAAACTGGACACAGTCCTCCAAATGGGGCCTAACCAGAGCTTTATAAAGTCTTAGTAGTACATCTCTGCTTTTATATTCCAACCCTTTTGAGATAAGAGACAACATTGCATTCGCTTTCTTTACATTGTGCCAATCGTGATATAAGGAGGTTCCATTCTTCAGTGTTTTTGAAGTCTGAATTATACGAAACTCACAGAGGGTGGTGCATACATGGAATGAGCTGCAAAAGGAGGTGGTGGAGGCTGGTGCATCTACAACATTTAAAGGCATCTGAATGGTTAAATGAACAGGAAGGGTTTCAAAAGATATTTGCCAAATGCTGGCAAATGGAACTAGAACAATTTAGAATACTGGATTGGCTTGGCTGAGTTGGCTGGAAGGGTCTGTGCATCTCTATGATTCTAATCAAGGAAGTGTAGTGCCAGTTTATACACAGCAGGCGTGCACAGGTAACTATTGTGATACCTGTAAAGGCCATTAATTATAAAACGAAATTTGTATGTTGAGTTGATAAATGTACAAATGACTAGGCACATTTTGAAATGTTTACTACAACACAGATTGAAAGCACAATTGAATGAACAATATTTTTGGAGGCAACTTACACCTCCAACCACAGAACAGAACTTGCAACAAAATTGAACAAAAGTCAACAGAAATGGATCATACTGTCCTTTACATACACATTCGGTTCCCCTAGAAGTAGACCAATATAGCTCAAAAGTCTTGCAAGCTTTCTTCAGTTCTTTTCCTTTCCCAGCCTGGAAACCTTTCACTCTGCAGTTGTATTTCATGGTGCAAATTTTCCTGGAGACTCCACCATTCAGCTAAAGTCAGACAAATCTTCTCACCCGGACTTTAACTCCTCAGGAATTTAGTCTCACCAGTTTGAGTAAGTGGGAATTCTGTGTATCCCAGATGAAGGACAGGAAGAAATTGTGGCTATAAGAACTGCTTCTTTTTTGAGGTATTTTCAGTTTTGGAGCTAATTTCCTTGATTTCTAGGAATGGTAATTACTGTTTCATAAGCTATTGTGTTGTTTTGGAACTTTGGGGAAAAAAAAATCAAAACAATGGCGCTTTACTGGATAGGAAGATGAATAAGAAGGGCTTAAAGGGATATGGGCCAAATGCTAGCAAAGGCGACTAGATTTACTTTGGATATCTGGTCGGCATGGACGAGTTGGACTGAAGGGTCTGTTTCCATGCTGTGTATCTTGATGACTCTATGACTGTATGAGCTCCACACATATCCCGGCATGGTAAACATAAAATCGTACAACCTCTGGTTACTTTCTCTTTTGTGGAACCTGGCAGACTAACTTTGAGACTGTGCTGACAAGACATCATAGAAATCATTCTCTCAAAGCTCATGTCCATGAAAATACAAATTTCTTGGGACTTGGATCCAGGTAGCAATGCTGATTAGCTATCTTCAAGATTTAAACTCTCTTTTATCTTCCTTGTAACTAGAGAGTTGAAAGCACAAATCTTTCTTCCAGTCTATCCCCGGTTAGTACACAAAGTTTGGCCGTTGTTACCAAGTGTAAGTATCTTGCACCTTTTTTCATGATAAAACCACCAAGGCTTGCTGTTAGGCAGACTTCAGAACAGGTCAGATGACCCTCTTCATTTTACCTTAAATTCACAAAATATGAAAATGTTATATATCTAATATTTGTAACACAAAAATCTGATACTTGCAATCAGTGAACTGAGCTGGCATGGCAGCACATGTGGAGAAAGAAACAGAGTGTGAACACAATGTTTCAGGGAGCTGGACCTTTCATGAGAAATGTAATGCTGACCCTGCTTTTTGGTATTGTAAGTTAAGGGGTGAGGTTTGACCAGTATGTCATTGAGTAGGACTCCCTTGGTCCTGCTGAAAGTCATGGAATCTTTCAAATCGGCTCAAAGACAAGACCTTGGTTTAATATCGCATCTGAAAGATGGCACTCCTGACAATGTAGCAGTCACTCAAACTGCACTGCAATTGACAACCAAGATTGTATACTCAAGGCTCTGGAATGGAGATTGATCCCATGTCGTTCAGCACAACTCTTCACATTGCTGTTGGTCGGACCTTGATGCGCACAGGTGAGTTTCTACATTATCACAGTAACACGAATCAAAAGCATTTAGATTAGATTTCTTACAGTGTGGAAACAGGCCCTTCGGCCCAACAAGTCCACACCGACCCGCCGAAGCGCAACCCACCCATTCCCCTACATGTACCCCTTTTACCTAACACTACGGGCAATTTAGCATGGCCAATTCACCTGACCTGCACATCTTTGGACTGTGGGAGGAAACCGGAGCACCCAGAGGAAACCCACGCAGACACGGGGAGAACGTGCAAACTCCACACAGTCAGTCGCCTGAGGCGGGAATTGAACCCAGGTCTCTGGCGCTGTGAGGCAGCAGTGCTAACCACTGTGTCACCGTGCCGCCAACTTTAGTTGACTGTAAAGCATCCTGAAGTTGTGAATGACAATATGTAAGTGCAGCTACTCTCTTTTTATGTTCAGGTTGTCAGCAAAATGAATAGCGTGGAAACCCCCAAAATTGCAGTAACTCCTTAATGTGGCATTTCCCAGCCAAACCTGATCAAGGGACAGGACATGGGCTGCTGCAGTGAACCATTCCCCTCCCGTTGCTTCTGACTCCCCAAATCTGTTCCTGTCTAAATCTCCCCTCGTCTTCCTTTCTACATGAGCTGCTTGCCTTTGTCTTGTTTCTCCATGATACTGTGTGATGATGCTGCCCCCTTAACAAGGTTATTTTGCTCTTGACATTTTTTGAGAGGAATTGTAAAGGCAGAGGTACTGATATGTCTAAATTGGCTACTTTATTAATGGCAAACAGATACTGCCTAAGTCAACTATCAGAGGAGGCCTTAAGGGTTTTTATTTAAAACAAAACGTTGTGCAATGAAGGGGAGTGGCCAGTTCTGTCTATTCAGGGATTTTTCGAGTTTGGCTTAGTTTTAGCTGAAGACCCCGAGAAGCTGCTGGGAATTAAAAGGTTCCATGTTTCAGCCAATAATCCCTGGCTGATCCTCTCTGCAATCTTTCTCTGCTGTCAGAACCTGTGTTTAAATTGACCTTTTCGCCAAGGGATGTGCTTATATGATGTAGCAGGAAATTGGAACAGCTCTTTGTTAAGTTGCGGGCAATATTGTATCAGTTGGATTTTCAAATTGTTTCTAAATTCTGGTTTCTTTGTGTTTCATTCAGTCGTGTGTAAATAAATTCTGTTTTGTTTAAAACTGAGTGGTTTGACCAGCTGCATCACTCCTGGAATATCCACCTTATACCTGATTAAAACAACGAGAAAAGTAAGGGTCTGAGCTACCTTCTGAAAATGTTTTGAGGAGGTCTGGCCTGGTCTATAATAACTGGAACTGCTGGGTTCCTCTTCCATCAGAAGCCATGGCCTGCTCTGTGTTGCTGGTCATCAAGAGCAAGAACTGCTGACCTCTCACTCCATCCCAGATGTTCTGATTCCAGACTAAGGTCAATCAGTGTCTTTGCTAATGTCTGACTGGCTTATAATTTGGCACACCTTCCCTGGAAAAGGCACTGTGGGTCTCTTGCAGGCTGGCCAGCTTGCAAGTGAGACACTTGGTGCTGCCATGTTCATACTTTCAATCAGAAGTAAGTCAACAGCAATAAAATGGTGAAAGTCATGATCAAAGTTTGGTGACCACAACAACAGAAGTGGGGAAACATGTGACGGTGACCTGACAAAATGAAAAGAAAATGGGGTGGAGTACACTTCACTCCTGAAGAAAATTATGAATGAAAACTGGCTGGTGGTCAAGACAAATTTCAGAGGCAATACAACTTATCCAACCCTTGTCCAGTTTGAAAAGCAAAAAGGGATGAGTTTTGCTAAACCTGTTTCATATGGAATAAGGGTACTGGGGAAAGGCTTGTGTTTGAGTCTTGTAAACAATCAGAAAAGCTTTGGCGAGGATATTTCTGGCTGTTGGACAAAGATCACTCAGGTTCTGCTTTAAGCAGAATTTCACCAGAGAGGTAACACCTATTCCGACAAGTCCTGACAAACCCATCCCAACAATCACAGCATCAGAGGTCAGATCAGTTTTCCTTTGTGTGAATCCAAGGAAAGCGATGGGACCAGATGGAGTACCAGGCCGTGCACTTAGATCATGCACAGATCATGCAGAGGTCTTCTCGGACATCTTCAACCTCTCCCTGCAGCAGGCCACTGCCCCTGCCTGTTTCAAGAGGGCCAACATCATCCCTGTGCCTCAGAAGGCTCATGTAGTATGTCTCAATGACTACCCGCCCAGTGGCCCGATCTTCGGTGATCATGAAGTGCTTTGAAAGGCTGGTCATGGCATTAATCAACTCCAGCCTTCCCACTACTCTTGATCCACTCCAATTTGCCTATCGGACCAACAGATCCATGTCAGATGCCACATCACTTGCCCTTCACTCCTCTCGAGAACATCTTGACACCAAGAACAGCTATGTAAGAATCCTACTCATTGACTACAGGTCAGCTTTCAACACTATTATCCCTCGAGACTGATTACTAAACTTAGTGATCTCGGACTAAGCCCCACTCTCTGCGACTGGATTCTCAGTTTCCTGACCCACAGGCCACAATCAGTGAAAATTGGTGCAATTTTTCATCCTCACTAACCCTCAATACTGGAGAACCCCAGGCGTGCATACTCAGCCCCCTACTGTACTCACTGTATACCCATGACTGCGTCACCAAATACCAGACTAATGCCATTTACAAGTTCACCGATGACACCAACATAGTTGGTCGAATCTCCGATGGCGATGAAACAGACTACAGATGGGAGTAGAAAAATGGTGCACTGAGAACAACCTACCTCTCAATGCCAGCAAAACCAAGGAACTCATTATTGACTTTCGGCAGGATGTTACTCATGCCCTCCTACACATTAACAGCACAGAGATGGAACGAGTGGAGAGTGTCAAGCTCCTGGGAGTGGTCATCCATACAAGCTTTCTTGGACTCTTCATGTGGACGCACTGGTTACAAAGGCCCAACAATGTCTCTTCTTCCTCAGGCACCTGAGGAAATTTGGCATGACGGCGAATACCCTCGCCAGTTTTTATAGATGCGCCATCGAGAGCATTCTGTCTGGATGTATCACTATCTGGTTTGGCAACTGTATCATTCAAGATCGGAGATGGTTACAGAGAGTGGTGAACTTGGCCTGGACAATCACCAAAGACCAACCTCCCATCTATAGAGTCCATCTTCCAGGCCCGCTGTCAAGGAAAGACAGCCTGCATGCTCAAAGATCTATCCCACCCTGGCAATGTTTTTCTACAACTTCTATCATCGGGGAGAAGGTACAGAAGCCTCAACACACGAACCAGCTGGTTTCATTACAGTTTCTACCCTACTGTTGTTAGAATACTGAATGGACTCACAAACTCTTGAACATTTGCCAGTACCTGTGTTTTTGTTTTTGCCACTGTTGACCTATTATTTACTATGCTACTTAACTATGTGATCTGCCTGTATCACTCGCAAGACAAAGCTTTTCACTGTGCTTTGGTACACGTGACAATAAATTCAATTCAATTCAACTCGTAAACATAACAGTTTGGCAAGAGATATTTTCACAAATAAACACCTGTCATCAGGGAGGGACAAAGTTATGATGGAATTGATTCTGGATCTTGTACAAAGTACTTCCATTTCCAAGTGAAGATGCACGACCTGTAATGAATTAACAATCACAAAACAAGGGGTTATGGTTCTACATGTTTATTTGGAAGCACTAGCTTTCACAGCGCTGCTTCTTCATCAGGTGGGTGTGCAACAGGATCATAAGACACAGAATTCATAGCAAGAGATCACAGTGTCATGCACCTGAAATAATATATTGCAAAAACCGAGATTACTGTTTAGTCTTTCATCTTTTCGAATGGGTTGCAGGTTTTGGTTCATTAATATGTAAATCCCTGAACTTCTTTTAAGTCACATTCTCAAGATAATGTAAGGATTTTAAAACAAAAGGTGACATCTCAGCTCAGACAATGAATTAAAGGTTAGAGTCCGTCTGTATCCCAGTCTTGAGTCAGACTGGATCTATTTCCAAAGTAGGAATTTATAATATATTACATGGATTGACTGCCGATTTTGACTGGCTGCAGGTTGTGCACTTTTTGAGCAAAATAAAATATATCTGCAAATATAATTCTGCCAATGCCAAGGTTTAAACTGTCAGGAAATGTATAAATGCCAGATTCATCAGCCGTACCCACAAGGTAGAGCAAAACACCACCCGATCACAATGCAATGCTCTTAAAGCCAATCGCAACATTGTCATCAAATGAGCAGATAAAGGAGGAGCCATTGTCATTCAGAATAGACTGCAAGGAAATGTGCTGACAACTCAACAACCAGGAACATTACAGGCCAACCTGACCAAAGAACACACCTTTGAACTGAACGCATTGATCAAGACTTTTGATCCAGTCCTTCAGAGTTCCCTACGCACTCACCTACCATGTATTTCTCACATAGGGGACTTCTACTGCCTTCCGAAGATACACAAAGTCAAAGCACCTGGACGTCCCATTGTATCAGACAATGGGACCCTGTGTGAGAACCTCTCTTGCTACATCGAGGGCATCTTGAAACCCATTGTACAGGAGCGCCCAGCTTCTGTCGCGACACTACAGATTTCTTACGGAAACTCAGCACGCACTAAGTTGTTGAACTGGGAACATTCTTCATCACAACGATGTTTAAACACTCTATACCAGTATCGCCTGTGATGATGGCATCACTGCAACAGCCTCAGTACTCAATACCAACAACTGCCAATTTCTGAGCACAATCCTACAACTCACTCGCTTCATCCTCAACCACTTAGTTTTCATTTTTGACAACCAGTTCTTCATCCAGTCACACAGAACAGCCATGGGGACCAAATTTGCACCCCGATATGCCAACATTTTCATGCGCAAGTTAGAATATGACCTTTTTGCTGCACAGGACCTCCAACCATCAGTATACATCAGATGTATTGACAACATTTTCTTCCTCTGGACCATGGCGAGGAGTCACTGAAACAACTGCACAGTGACATCAACAAGTTTCATGCCACCATCAGACTTACCTTTAGTATCTATCTCATTCTTGGACACATGCATCTTCATCAAGCACCTCAGTATCTCACTCTACCGCAAACCTATGGATAACCTCATGATGCTGCGCTTCTCCAGCTTCCATCCGAAGCATATTAAACCACCCATCCCATACAACAAGCCCTATACATACTTAGGATCTAATTGGATGAGGAGGAATGTGACAGACACCTGGGTGCTCAAGGATGCCCTCATAAGAACAGGTAGAATGCTCAACTCATCAATTACCAATTCCAATGTGCCATGATGAGAAACCATAATAACCTTCTCAGGAGGCAGACACGGGATGCAACCAATAGGGCACCCTTCATTGTCCTGGAGCGGAGGAACTATTCCATGTGCCTGCAACACATTATTGATGAAGATGAGCATACTTGCACTTCTCACCTTTAAACAGCCACCAAAGCTTAAACAGACCATTGTTTGCAGCAAACTGCTTAGTCTTCAGGACAACATGGGCCACAACACCACAACCCCGACATGGCAACCACTGCAAGACGTGTCAGAGTGTTGACATGGATACCACCATTACCATGGGGACACCATGTACGTGGCAGGTATCATGTAACTTGGCCAATGTTGTCTCATGAGCTGCAGGCCAGGATGCCCCGAGGCATGGTACATTGGCGAGAACAGGTGAATGGACACAGCGCAATAATCGCCAGACAGGGCTGTTACCTCCTAGTCGGGGAACACTTCAGCAGTCAGGAACATGTGGTCTCGGATCTTCAGATGACCATCCTCTGAGGTGGACTTCAGGATATGCAACAACGCAGAGTGACCAAACAGAGACTGATAGCCAAGTTCGGTATCCATGAGGGTGGCCTCAAGTGGGGCCTTGGATTCATGTCACACTATAGGTGACCCCACGACACTATATACACATACACAAGCACACATACATGTACACACACACTCTTACATACACACACACTCACGCAGATCCTCTCTCATACTCACTTTCTCTCTCATACACACGGGCATACAGCACCCACACTCACACCCACACACACACACACCCTCTCACAGGCTTATACTCCATCACACTCACACCTACACTTTACTAAGCATGCACACACACAAACACACAGTGTCTCACGCGCACTCACACACACGCACTCACATGCACACATTCACATACTCTCTCTCTCTCTCTCTAGCAAAAACACATATAAGTCTATGGGGTGAATTTGCATTTGCAGAATTATATCTGCAGATACATTCTATTTTGCTCAAAAAGCACACAACCTGTAGGCAGTCAATGTTGAAAATAGCACAAGTCTGACTCAAATTGGGATACAGACAGACTCTAACATCACACATTTAATACATTGTCTGAGTTGAGGTGTCACCTTTTTTTTAATAAAACCTTAAGTTATCTCAAGAATGTGATTTAAAAGAAGTTCTGGGATTTACATATTAATGAACTGAAACCTGCAACCCATTCTAAAAGATGAAAGACTAAACAGCAATCCACGTTTGTTTAATATATCATTTCAGTTGCATGACACTGTGATCTTTTGCTCTAAATTCTGTGTCTTATGATTGTGTCCCACAGCTACCCAATGAAGGAGTAGCACTCCGAAAGCTGGTGCTTACAAGTTAACCTGTTGGATTATAACCTGGTGTTGTGTGATTTTTATCTTTGTCCACCCCAGTCCAACACCAGCTCCTCCACATCCAGTAATGAATTTTGGCAGACCCCCTGAACCCTTCTTGCAGGCTCCAGGGTTGATGGGATACCCCAGTTGAGAATTCTTGGCCTGGTAATGACCTGATATACATTACAGTATTAAATCTGGTGATTGGGAAGGAGAAGCTTCTGCTGTCCTGAAATGTCAATGAAAAGCTCGTGAATGGGCTGACAAATACAAAGTCTTTCAGTGTACCTTCATTCCCAAGATTTTATGCATGAAGTGACATTTCTGATATTTGGTTGAAGACAATGTGTTGGCAATATCAAGGAGCCAGCAGTAAGTTTAATGAATATTAAGTACCTGAGTTGGATGATAAAGCAAATGCATTTCAGAGAGCGAATCAAATAGCTTTTATTTATGTAGCATCTTTAATGCAGAAAAATATCCTGAGGCAGTTTGTTGTGATGTACCTTGGTCAAAGGCTGTTGGGGTTGCATCCTGGAAGAGCTTGCCTGAGATGCAAATAGAGTTTTAAAGTAAGCATGCATTCACATTGCCTCAAGCAGGAATAAGCATCAGCCGAACTGAAGGGACAACGGTATGTACTGCTTGTCATTAATTCACCTTTTTACGATAAGATCGAAAAGGGGTGGTCATTTTAGCCAAAGGGTGAAAAAATTGGACACAATCATAAGAAGACTAATAGGTCTGGATGAAACACACAACATTGCTTGTAATTGCTGATCCTCATGATTTTGAACTTGCCTAGGGATGCCAACCAGAAAATATGCGTGGGGTATTCATGCCCACTTCCACTGAAGGTTTGGAATGTTCTTGCTGGGAAGCAGAAACATATTGCAGGATGGTTCAGGGCCTGAGGGAGAAGGCAAAGATAGTCACACAGAGAGTTCCTGAGGAACTGGTGGAGGAGACCAGGAAGATCTGTGAGGGATAGTGGTGAGTTGGGGGTGGGTGGGTGGGGGGTGAGGAAAAACATTGTTTCAACTCCTGTCCCTTGCTCTTGAATGCAGCCAGCTGCTGCTCTAGCTGACTTCCTCACCCCTCTCCTATTCCAAAGAACACACCAGGCAAGGTGCGTATCTTGTTACTTAGCTATTCCAATAAAAGAGTGTTGACAAGACAATACGCTTGAAACTTTAGAATAAGTCTTTTCTTTTGGTTGCTCATAAGATAAGGGCATCCTAGGTTGGACAGCATTTTTTGCCTGCCCCTCATTGCTGTTGATAGTGGTGAGCTGCCTTCTTGAACTGCTGCAGTCCACACGGCTGGAGATTGACTCACAATGCCATTACAGAAGGAATTCCTGGATTTTGACCAAGTGACTGGTGAAGGAATGGTGATATATTGCCAAGTTGGGATGGTGAGGTTCTTGGAAGGGAATCCATAAATCTGCTGCCACTTTGATTTGGAAGTGGTCATGGGTACGAAACATGTATCAGGAGCCCTGTTGAATTTCTGCAGTTCTTCTTGGAAATAGCACATACTGCTGTGATTGAGTTGTCAATGGTGGAGAGAATGGATGTTTGTGGATGTGGCACCAATCAAGTGGGCTTCTTTGTCATAGATGGTATCAAGATTCTTGAGTATTGTTGGAGGTACATTCATTCAGACAAATGGGAATATTCCATCATACTCCTAAATTGTGCCTTATACATGGTGGTCAAGCTTTGCGGAGTGAGGAGGTGAGTTACCTGCTGCAGTGTTTCGAGCCTCTGACCTGCTCTTGCAACCACTGTTACTATATGGCAAGTTTGGTTGAGTTCCTGGTCAATGGTCACCCCAAAGGTATTCGTGGGGAATTAAGTGATGGTAACACCATTGAATGTGAAGGGGCAGTCATTAGACAGTCATTGCTTGGCATTTCTGTGCTGCAAGTGTTCTTTGCCACTTGTCAGCCCAAATCTGGATATTAAATAGATCTTGTTGTATTTGAAAATTAACTGCTTCAGTACCTGAGGAGATGTGAATGGTGCTGAACATTGTGCAGTATTGGCAAACATCCCCAATTTCTGATGGAGAGGAGGGTCATTGATGATGTACTGGAGCTGAGATGACTGGGTGCTGGCAGGTGGGACTAGATTGGGTTGAGATATCTGGTCAGCATGGATGGGTTGGACCGAAGGGTCTGTTTCCATGCTGTACATCTCTATGACTCTATGACTGATGTCTAACAACTACGACCATCTTCCTGTGTGCCAGGTATGCCTCCAATCAGCAGAGAGTTTGCCCTCTGATTCCCATTGATTGCATTTGTGCTGAGGCTCCTTGATGCCGACTCAGGCAAATATGGCCTTGATTTCAATTTTTCACAGTGTTGGGAAGATGTCAGTATTGCAACTGTACTATAAGAGCTTGACTTGAGGAGCAGGAAATTCTGAAGTACAAGTCTTCAGTACTATTGCTGGAATGTTGTCAGGGTGCAGAACATTTGCTGTCTGAAGTGCCTCCAAATGCTTCTTGATGAATTGGCTGAAGACTGGCGCCTGTGACACTGCTGACCACTGGAGGAGGCCAAAATGGATCATCCACTTGGCACTCCTGGCTGAAGATTGATGTGAATGCTTCAGCCTTATCAGTTGCAAACATGCATTTGTCAGTTTTTAATTGTCCACCATCATTCACGACTGGATGTGGCAGGACTGCAGAGCTTAGCTCTGGTCTGGCAGGTTGTGGGATTGCTTCACTTTGTCTATCATTGGCTGCTTTTGTTGTCTGGCATGCAACCAGTCTTGATTGATAGCTTCACCATGCTGACACCTTATTTTTAGCTATTCTGGTGCTGCTTCTGGCATCTTGTTTTGAACTCTCTATTGAGCCAGTGTTGATTCTCTGGCTTGAATCTAATACTTGAGTGGGGGGATATGCGAGGACATGAGGGTGAAGATTGTACTGGAGTACAGTTCTGCTGCTGTTCATGTCCCATAGCATCTCATGGATGCCCAGTTTTCAGTTGTTCGATCTGTTTGAAGTCTGTCCCATTTAGCATTGTGATAGTGCTTCACAACACAAGGGAAGGTTTTCTCAATGTGAAGGTAGGACCTAGTCCCCACAAGGATTGTGTGGTGGTCATTATTACCGATACTGTCATGGAAAGATATGCCTGTCGCTGGCAGATTGTTATGGATGAGGTCAAGTCTTTTTTCCCTCTTGTTAGTTCCCTCACCACCTGCAGCAGACCCAGTCTAACAGCTGTGACCTTGAGGATTCGACCAGCTTGATCAGTCATGCAGCTGCTGAGCCACTCTTGGTGGTGAACGTTGAGATCCCCCAGCCAGAATACATTTTGCACCCCTGCCACCATCAATGCTTTCTCCAAGGGTTATTCAACATGGAGGAGTACTGATTCACCAGCCGAGGGAGAATAGCATGTGGTAATCAGCAGGAGATTTCCTTATCCATCTTTAATCTGAAGCCATGCGACTTCATGGGGTCCTGAGCCAAGGCTGAGGGCTTCCAGGGCAACTCACTCCTGACTGTAATGCACTTTCTGCCACCTGTGCAGGGCGTCCTGCCAATAGACTGGACATATTCAAGCATGGTGCGGAACCATGAACATGACTATGACAGGCTATTGCTTGATTTGTCCATGACACAGGTATCCCAAAATGGGCATTTGCCCTCAGATTTTCAGAAGGAAGACTTTGCAAAGTTGACAGGGCTATTTCTGCCATTATATTTTCCAGTTTCTTGGTTGATGCCAGATGGTCCATCCAGTTTCATTTCTTTGTTGAAACTTTGTAGTGATTCATACGAGTGAGTGCTGGCTCAGCTTTTTCGGAAGGCAGTTAAGACTCAACTCAATGCAATGGGTCTGGGGTCACATGAGGGCTAGACCAGGGGAGAATGGCAGATTTCTTTCCTTGAAGGTCATTAGTGAGCCATATTTGAATCCATGAGTTTCTGATTCAGAGGCATAGAGTACGACCACTTATTGGCACTTGGAAAGGAATTCCAAATCTTGTGAGTCAGGCAACTTAAAGTGCAATTTCCAGTGATTGGGATGAAGGGAGGGGGAATTCACCTGGAGTTGGTGGAATGGGACATGTGAGTGAATGAAGTGGGTGTGAAAATGAGGAGTGAAGTAATGAAGGAGTGTAAACATTGTATCTGATCTTACAAACGTGACTGTAATGAATATATTTTAAGGTGACGTCGATTTTATAAGGATCACTTATCATAACAATTTTAGAATGACAATTCTTGAAAATTTGCTGATCAATGATTCGGATCCCAAATTTGCACACATGTCCTGGCTTTAATGAAAGAAATTAGTGTGACAAATAGCACTCCTTGTACCTTATTTAAGGGACAAATGTGAGGAAGGAAATGCAGAAGGGAATAATTACTATGGATGTTCTGAGATTGAGAGGCTCAGCCTGAGTGTTCTTTGAAAATGTCACTGTGAAAATTAACTGCATTTTAATACCGCCTGTTTGCCCTAAATCTGTTCATGCTTTCATTGAGATTATAGCCAAATAAATTGCATGACCATGCATGGAATTAATATTGGAATTTCAAGGCTCTTGTTTGTGCAAAGTTATTACATTCTTCTCAACCAAAAGCTTCGGATAGATTACATCGAGCAACTTTTTATATTGCTGAGAATAATGAAAGCTGTTATAACGCTCTATCGTTACACAAACTGTGGTGTGATATTTCACTCTGTCATTCGGAATTAAATATGTAGAAATGGAACATGCTGAAACAATGAATGAAACGGTTCTGGCAGTTGAGGGATGACAATTCTCAGAAGATGTTCCTTCCAACATGAATCTAGGGGAACGGATCAAGGTATGAGGTCACCTTGAAATACTTTGTGAGCGCAATGAAAGCCTTGCAACATACAACTGAAGGCGAGACTAATATTTTCAAGCAATGTGCTTGCAGCTAACTACTCTTTCTTCCCACAGTAAAGCATAACCTTTTCATTATTAACAATAGCGCTGTCAAAATTGAGTAGCGATTCTCTGGGAAATAGCTGTGTCAGGCATGAGATACTCGCAACAATATAAAGAGCAGAACTGCATGGTACACTAAATCTTCAATGAAGTAATTTCAGGAATATCTCATCTGAGAGCTCCTTGATGTTTGACAGAATCGCTTCCTTTTTCCCAAAAAATGTTGGCATAGTACCTTTCGCCAATATTTCTCCTTTGTCCTTTTCTGAAGTCGATTGTGTGATGAAACTGCATATTATCTGGTACCAAACAAGTTGGAGTTAAAATCTCTGCTCACTTCAAATGAGCTTCTTCAGACCTGGTGCTTATCAAACAACCGATATTGAATTTGTCAAATGTAAACATGCCCTAAATAAGTGAAAGATGAATTTTGCCACAGGCGACTATATCTATTTTCTGATACCCGTTGAAATCGAGTCACTGTCAAAGCCTGCAAAGTTGCCTTGCAACCATTGATGTGCACAGTGTGCATCATTTATAACCTAAAGAGATGGTGTCACAAAAATCTTAACAGGCTGCTGACATGTTATAATATGACCGCGTATTCCCTTGAATGTTGAAGGTTAAGGACTGATGCATTTGAGAATTTTAGGATCTTGAAATCCAAGACAGGAAGAATCTTGCTACACTGGTTGAGAGATCCAGGACAAGCAGTGGTGGGTACAGATCAAAAGTGATACTATGCTCTTTTAGGTTATCTTGGGGAGGTTGCTGCACTTACTAGTTGTGAGACAACATGTATTTTGTTTGCTTAATGTTAGACAATTAATTGACAGGCATTTTTGAAAGAAGGCTCTTTGAAATATTCAATTCAGGCTGGAGCTGTCGACTTTGGCAGTTTCCCCACAGATTGAGTACAGTGACTGAAAACCGCCCCTATTAATTCTATCCAAACCTTCCCTTAAATCTGTTAAGGCTTCTCAGATTTTAGGACAGCCTGACCTTCTCAGCGGTCCCACATCCCGAGAACCATTCTGACCAATCTCTTCTGAACCCTTTAAAAAACCTTCCTATTCTTCCAATGGCCCAGAATTATTACACAGAGCATGGAAGCACATGTTTAATAAAATTAAGAGTACGATTCTAAAAGGTGTAGGAATGGGGATCCCTGGCTTAATATATGCATAAATTATTAAAGATAGCAGCACGGATAGGGATAGTTACAAAGAAATAATCCTCAGCTTCATAGTTTGGGTCATAGAGTAAAAGAGCGTACGACCCTAGTTTGACCTCAGCTGGAGGATTGTTCACATTCTGGACGCCATACTTCCAGAAGGATGTGAATGCGGAAGAAGTTCACAAAACTGAAGATTGGTCCCAGAGATGAGAAACTTCAGTCGAGGGAATGGATTGGAAAAATTGAAACTATTTTCCCAGGAGAATAGGAGGATCCAGGGAAATCTGACAGAAATTTTCAAAATCTTGAGGGATCGGGACAGAGAAGGCGAGGGAGAAGATGTTCCTGCTTGTAAAATGATCAAAAACCAGAAGGTGTCATTTTGAAGTGTTTTACAAAAGAAACAAATGTGTGCTGAGGTGGATCCTTTTCACACCTTGAGTGATGGGGTTTTAAATGCACCATTAAGAGGCATGATGGGGACAAGTTTAATTGTGGTGCTCAAGAAGGCATTGGATAATTCTTTCAGCCAAAAAGAACAGGCAGGAGGAAAAGACAGGAATTTGTACCCACTTTAAAATACTTGGAAAGCCAGCTTGGACATGATGGGCAGAATGGTAATGCTGTGAATCAGAGCTTGTGCACAGTTCGCAATTTTCTGTGTCCTCTCTAAATGCTGAACAAATGAATAATTTACTGATGTTTCCAGAACAGTTTTCAGAATGGTCTGTAAACATTCTGTGGAACACGTATTGCAGTTGGCAAGTCTGCTGTCCTAACTTCAGAGTTCAAGCTGCTGAACAAGTTTTGATAGTTAGAAAAAAAGCTGTGTTTTAAAGAAATTCGGCCATGCTGTTGAGTCAAGGGTGAGGGAGGAAGTGGAGTCACTGGAGAAATGGTGCAAAGATACAGGCAGCTCTGAGAGAGGGACATAAAGGGATTTTTGTCTTGTAGACACCTTGCCCTGCTGCCTGGGAGAAGCAGGTGCCTCGGTCCATGGGGGCAGCACCTGGAGGTGGGGAAGGGGGAGGCAGCTGCAGCTGGGAGTTGATTGCCTGCAGCTGGGCCGATTACAGCCAGGTGTGCGGAGGCTCCGCCCCCTCACACCTGCTGCTCCAGCGTGCGAGAGAGAGAGACACCTGTCCTAGGACAAACCCTGCTGCTGCAGCTGAGGGAGGTGAATCTTTCCAGAAAGTGTGTGAGTTCTCATTTCCTCCTTTTTTTTGCCTTCTGGACACACACACCATTGCCTTGAGCCAATGATTCCCAAAGACACCTAACTCCCAAAAAAAAGAGAAAACTTTCAGCCTCTTCACCCCCTTGAGCAATGGTCCTGCACTCCACTCTGTCACATCAAGGCCTGATGTTCTGGCCGTTTGTGGCAACTGACTCTCATCTGGATTGCATCAGTCTTTTTCTCAGAAGTTTCAAAATCGAAACAGTTCGCGATAGTACAAAGGATTGCAGAATGCGACCAGTATCGAACTTTCCAGAAGGTCATCACCACATCTGGAGAATCAGAACAGTTTAGAACTTTCCGGAATATAATCTCTGCATTCAGAGATAGGGAACAGTTTAAAACTTTCCAGAAGCACACGTGCATTTTTTTGATTGTTGTTTGCACCTTCTTGACCTGAAGAGTGAAAATGCTGCTGCCTTCACCCCATGAGATTCTTTCCTTTTTCTGAGTGTCTTTGAAATAAACTGGTTGCTGATTTTTCACAGATTTCTTTCAAGGGGATTTCAGGTATGATTCTTTCAAACAAATGATTGAATATTCTGTTTGAAAAATCCATCTCAACACAATCATTTTCAAGGGTGACAACGTTTTATCCCGAGCACAGAAAAGACAGGTTCAGCAGGAATTTGTGTCTTTCATGAAGGCAGGGAATTGGTGAGACTACATGTGGAAAACTGTGCACAGTGTTGGTTTCCATTAAGGGAGAATGTAAGTGTGTTGGAGTTGGTTTAAAGGTGCTTTCCAAGGTTGATGTCTGGAATGAGCAGGTTGTTTTATGAGGAAAGGTTGGACATCCTGAGCTTGTTTTAACTGGAGTTCAGAAGATTGAGAGGTAACGATTGAAATGTAGAAGATGCTAAACTGAATGTTCCCAGTGGACATGGGAAGGATGATTCCTCTTGTGTGTCAGTCCAGAATTAGGGGTCAGTGATTTAAAATTAGGACAAAGATGAGCACAATTGTTGAGGGTTGTGTAACTTTGGAAAGCTCTTCCTCAGAAGGCAGTGAAGGTGGGGTAATTGGGTATTTTTAAGCTGGATAGAATCTTGTTACACAAGGGAATCAAAGATTATCAGGGGCTTGGTGGAAAGGTGGAATTGGGAGCACAAACAGAACGACCATGATCTGACTGAATGGTGAAGCATTCTCAATGGGCTGAATAGACTACATCTGCTCCTATTTTGTATGTTCATTGTTATTTGTTTACTGATATCAATGTTTGTAAGATCAGTGCAAATTAGCCAATGACTATGATGTAATTCTCCTGCTCCTCGGATACTGCCTGATTTGCTATGCTTTTCCAGCGTCACACTTTTTGACTCTGATCTCCAGCATCTGCAGTCCTCACTTTCTCCTACTATGATGCACCTGTTGCTTTTGCACTGATTTAGGGTAAGAAGATCAGGAAAATCAGAGAGGCAGACAGGGGAATCTTGATGGCACAAAACAACTTGCAAATGGATTCAGGAATGATCCAGACTGATAATACCACAATGGATATGAGGGATATGCGCAGTTAAGGTCAAATGGCCTGAAAATGATTGTGCCGAATTTGGATCCCTTTTACTTCGCTCTTTCTGTGACAAGGTCATGAGACTCTGACCACTTACATGCTGTTTGTTTGTGACTATCTCCAGATCTGCCTGACTCTGTCCTGCTCCCAACCCCTCAAAGACTTCCAAATCCTATTCCATATCTACTTAATAAAACATAATTTGACCTTCACCTGAGGAGTCATACAGCATGGAAACAGATCCTTTCGTCCAACTGGTCCATGCTGACCATATTCCAAAATTAAGTTCGTCCCATTTGTCTGCATTTGGCCCATAGGACCTTCAGTCGATGTCACAATGCAAATGGAATTCGTCGACCTGGGTACATAGTGCATTTTGTCCATATCCCTCTCACCCTTTACCATTCATGTACCTGTCCAAATATCTGACGACACTTTGATTCCTCTGCAACCGTAGAATGCTGCAAGGCACTCGACCTCCCTTTTACAACCCTCACAGATCACAAGACTCGCAGCTCATGCAATCCTGTCAAGCTCGTTTACTTGAACTGCTATCAAATCCCAGAGTGGTTCACCAGGTCATTAGATAGTACTCCCCAGTGTTGCTAAACACTGGACACATCTCATTGCTGTAGCTGTCACAATGCTTGAGTTCAAAATGAAATATGTGATTGAAAAGATGTGTTATCAGCCAGAGATTTACAACGGAGGCAAAATAATGGACTTGAGCCTGTTCCACCACTCAATGAGATGACGGCTGATTGGTAGTCTAACACCATATCGAAAAACATGGCACTGGAAAAGCACAGCGGTTCAGGCAGCATCCGAGGAACAGGAGTGTTGACGTTTCGGGCACAAGCCCTTCATCAGGAATGACTGGGGAGAGGAAAGGGGCTGACATTGGCCTATATCCCTTAATACGATTTCTTACCAATATTCAGTGAGGTGATGCAGTTGCCAATAGCATTCAAGGAAATTGACCTATTTCGAGTCATAGAGTCATACAGTCATGAGATGTACAGCATGGAAACAGACTCTCCATGCCAACCAGATATGCCAACCCAATCTAGTCACATCTGCCAGCATTCGGCCCGTATCCCTCCAAACCCTTCCTATTCATATACCCATCCAAATGTCTTTGAAATGTTGCAATTGTACCAGCCTTCACCACTTCCTCTGGCAGCTCATTCCATGCACATACCACCCTCTACATGAAAAGGTTGCCCCTTAGGTCTTTTTATATCTTTCCCCTCTCACCCTAGACCTATGCCCTCTAGTTCTGGACTCCCACACCCCAGGAGAAAGACTGTCCATTTATCCTATCCATGCCCCTCATAATTTTGTAAGCCTCTATAAGGTCACTCCTCAGCCTCCGACACTCCAGAGAAAACAGCCCCAGCCTGTTCAGCTTCTCCCTATAGCTCAAATCCTCCAACCCTGGCAACATCCTTGTAGATCTTTTCTGAACCCTTTCAAGTTTCACAACATCTTTCTGATAGGAAGGAGACCAGAACTGCATGCAATATTTTAACAGTGGCCTAACCAATGTCCTGTACAGCCGCAACATGATGTCCCAACTCCTGTACTCAATACTCTGACCAATAAAGGAAATCATACCAAACGCCTTCTTCACTATCCTATCTACCTGTGACTCCACTTTCAAGGAGCAATGACGCTGCACTCCAAGGTCTGTTTGTTCAGCAACACTCTCTGGGACCTTACCATTAAGTGTATAAGTCCTGCTAAGATTTGCTTTCCCATAATGCAGCGCCTCGCATTTATCTGAATTAAACTCCATCTGCCACTTCTCGGCCCATTGGCCCATCTGGTCAAGATCCTGTTGTAATCTGAGGTAACCCTCTTCGCTGTCCACTACACCTCCAATTTTGGTGTCATCTGCAACCTTACTAACTGTACCTCTTATGCTCGCATCCAAATCATTTGTGTAAATGACAAAAAGTAGAGGACCCAGCACCGATCCTTGTGGCACTCCACTGCTCACAGGCCTCCAGTCTGAAAAACAACCCTCCACCACCACCCTCTGTCTTCTACCTTTGAGCCAGCTCTGTATCCAAATGGCTAGTTCACCCTTTATTCCGTGAGATCTAACCTTGCTAACCAGTGTCCCATGGGGAACCTTGTCGAACGCCTTACTGAAGTCCATATAGATCACATCTACCGCTCTGCCCTTATCAATCCTCTTTGTCATTTTTTTCAAAAAACTCAGTCAAGTTTGTGAGACATGATTTCCCACACACAAAGCCATGTTGACTATCCCTAATCAGTCCTTGCCTTTCCAAATACATGTACATCCTGTCCCTTAGGGTTCTCTCCAACAATTTGCCCACCACTGACATCAGGCTCACTGGTCTATCGTTCCCTGGCTTGTCCTTACTACCCTTCTTAAATAGTCGCACCACGTTAGTCAACCTCCAGTCTTCCGGCACCTCACCTGTGACTATCGATGATACAAAAATCTCGGCAAGAGGCCCAGCAATCACTTCTCTAGCTTCCCACAGAGTTCTAGGGTTCACCTGATCAGGTCCTGGGGATTTATCCAACTTTATGCGTTTCAAGACATCCAGCACTTCCTCCTCTGTAATCTGATCATTTTGCAAGTTGTCACCATCTATTTTCCTATAGTCTATATCTTCCATATCCTTTTCCACAGTAAATACTGATGCAAAATATTAATTTAGTATCTTCCCCATTTTCTGTGGTTCCACACAAAGGCTGCCTTGCTGATCTTTGAGGGGTCCTATTCTCTCCCTAGTTACCCTTTTGTCCTTAATATATTTGTAAAAACCCTTTGGATTCTCATTAGTTCTATTTGCCAAAGCTATCTCATGTCCCCGTTTTGCCCTCCTGATTTCCCCCTTAAGTATACTCCTACTTTCTTTATACTCTTTTAAGGATTCACTCGATCTATCTTGTCTATACCTGACATATGCTTCCTTTTTCTTAACCAAGCCCTCAATTTCTTTAGTCATCCAGGATTCCCTATACCTACCAGCCTTCCCTTTCACCCTGACAGGAATATATTTTCTCTGGACTCTTGTTATCTCATTCCTGAAGGCTTCCCATTTTGCAGCCATCCCTTTACCTGCGAACATCTGCCACCAATCAGCTTTTGAAAGTTCTTGCCTAATGCTGTCAAAATTGGCCTTTCTCCTTTTAGATCTGGTCTATCCTTTTCCATTACTATTCTAAGTCAAATAGAATTATGGTTGCTGGCCCCAAAGTGCTCCCCCACTGACACCTGAGTCACCTGCCCTGCCTTATTTCCCAAGAGTAGGTCAAGTTTTGCACCTTCTGTGGTCAGTACATCGACGTACTGAATCAGAAAATTGTCTTGTACACACTTAAGAAATTCCTCTCCATCTAAACCCCGAACAGTATGGCAGTCCCAGTCTATGTTTGGAAAGTTAAAAACCCTACCCGATTATTCTTACAGATAGCTGACAAGTTTGTTTCTCAATTTCCCTCCAACTATTAGGGGGTCTATAATACAATCCCAATAAGGTGATCATCCCTTTCTTATTTCTCAGTTCCACCCAAATAACTTCCCTGGATGTATTTCCAGGAATATCCTCCCTCAGCACAGCTGTAATGCTATCCCTTATCAAAAATGCCACTCCCGCTCCCCTCCTGCCTCCCTTTCTATCCTTCCTGTAGCATTTGTATCCTGGAACATTCAGCTGCAAGTCCTGCCCATCCTTGAGCCATGTTTCTGTAATTGCTATGATATCCCAGTCCCATGTTCCTAACCATGCCCTGAATTCATCTGCCTTCCCTGTTAGGCTCCTTGCACTGAAATAAATGCAGTTTAATTTGTTAGTCCTACCTTGTCCCTGCCTGCCCTGACTGTTTGACTCGCTTCTGTTCTCAACTGTACCAGTCTCAGATTGATTTATTTGGACTTATATGGTCGTTGCAATTCAGTCAGCCTAACCTGACCTCCCATGTGGCAAAAGACATCCACTTTTATCTTGAACTCAGCATGAGCAACACCAAGAGCAAAGAAATAACAATTATATTTGTGGTCCTTTCAGAGTACTTCTGAAGCTTCGATCGATCAGGCAACTCATTGTCAAGAATATGGTGGAGTGACTGATTCCTTGAATAGCAAAGGAACCCTTAAGTCGCTGATGAAATGAAGATCTCTAGCAAAGTATTTGTGACAATTGCAACGGAAAGGTAAACTGAATTGGTTTCATTTCTTGTAACGTAATGTTGATTGCAATAAATGCACAACATTGACATTGGGAAGTGGTATGGAATAGCAGAAGATAGCACTCCAAATCACAGTTAATAAACCAGGTGTTGTTTGTTGCTATGCTTTGATGCATATTGAACAGGACGAATTGAAAGTTTTGAAAGTTCCTGTAAAAGCTTCAGAAATTTGAAGCTCAAAGAGATTCAGTACTAGTTAATGATTCTCTTTAGGTTAATGTACAGGTTCAAATGGCAGCTATGAAAGCAAATGCAATGTTAACATTCATTTCAAAAGCGCGAGAATACAATAACAGGTATGTACTGCTGAGGCTGTATGAGACTCTCGTCAGACCTCATTTGGAATATTGTGAGCTGTTTTGGGCCCTGTATCCAAGGAAGGAAATACTGGCTGGTGTAGGTTTACAAAAATGATCCCAGGGATGAGGGGCTTTTCATGGACCAGTTGATGACTCTGGGTCATTACTTGATAGAATATAGAAAATTGAAAGGGGGATCTCATTGAAACTGACAGAGTACTGAGACGCCTGGGGAGAATAAATGTGGAGAAGGTGTTTCTACTTGTGGGAGAGATGAAAATCCAAGTGCACAGCCTCAGAGTGAAGGGACTGAGATGAGGAGAAGTTTCTTCAGCCAGAGGGTGGATACTCAGTGGAACTCATTGCCTCAGTAGAATGTGGAGACCATGTCATTGAGTGTATTTAAGACAGTGATAGGTTCTTGATTAGTAAGGGGATAGAGGGTTATGGGGAGAAGGCAGGAGAATGGGGTTGAGAGACATATCAACCATGATTGAATGGCAGTGCAGGCTATTTGAGTTGTGTGACCTCATTTGCTCCCACAGCTTATGGTCATAGAAGGGGGCAGTGAGGCAAAGACCTGCTGTTGGGAAGAGAATATATGAATAAATACCACATTGCACAAGTATGGCTTGTTAATTTTTACCTTTCAGGACTGAGTTGTCAAAGTTTTGAGCAAGTGGTCTTCAGCTTTGAGTTCTTCACTTTGTCCTTCAGATTCCTTCTTTCAATCTGCTCTCATTTCATCTACAATCATTAATAGACCTTGTTGCGACACGGTGGTAACCCGTCTGTTAATTAAAGCACACACCCAGAAAATCTCACCTCATCACATGACGTGTTAAAACATGAGTGACAGAGAACTTCCAAATTCCTCTATTTAAAGAAAAATAGTATCAATTTATTCCTTAACTCTACAAGTGAACATTCAGCATCAACTATTCACAACTCTCAGCCCCCCCTTTCTCTTAACTGCTTATAATCTGCCTCCACCTCAATAACAATATTACTGTTCCAAAAAAAAACACATATTAAAATTACATCAACTTAATTCCAAAACCATACAGCAGTGGTCGTCTTCAGTGTCCTTCTTCTTTCGACTGACGATCTCCCTGGGTTGTCTTCTTTTTTTTACTGCAAATATTTTTCATATGAAATTTAGCTTTTTAATAAGAGTTTTAGCTACTTAAATGCACCATTGAGGACTGAGAATGGTTAGCATCAGATTCTCAGACTCGTAGCATTAATTATTGGAGTTGGCTGGAGGTTTTGTTGTTTTCATTGAAAGCAAATTGCTGTTTTGTGCACTTTTCAGGTGGTTTGTGAATTTACTTATTGCTCTGTGCTAATTATGTGTAAAAGTGAAAGCTCACATTCCTCTTGTGCTTCATTGACAGAGTGTTTTAAATGGCATTGTCTCTTGGTGGCAGTTTACTCTCTGTCTGACTTTCAAACTGCCTGACTCTTTTATCCCCCCAACATCAGATTGTCTCTTGGTTTGATGTTGGCAAAACAATAAATTCAAAATCAATTGCGTTTTAGTATCCTGGGGCATTATTTAAACTGGTTCAATTTTATTGTTGTCAAAATAGCAACCAACTCAGTAACCTGGTTCACAGCCAATTGTTACACATTTTCAAATTTCCAGTACACTCTGAGACTTCCAGCTAGTCATTTGACAGGTGCTTGGAGATCCATAAGCTGCCTTATTCTCTTGGACGACAACTTCTTTATCTTGCGACATTTGATATTCTTGGTTTTGTTGAGCTTCTTGTGAATACTTGCAGACTCCACTGAGGTCAGGAAAATATTAGCTACATTTCAGAAGCTTCTTAGTATGAGTTCCTCTTGTCACAAGGCTGCAAGAAGGAGCAAGATCATGCTTTCCTCGCTGCCATTTGAACCTGCATGTTAACCTAAAGAGAATCATTAACTCGTCCCAAATCCCTTTGAGCTTCAGATTTCTGAAGATTCTACAGGAACTTTCAACAGGTTGTGATGATGCATACTGTGTTGCTGGTGCATCACATAGTGAGACTTAATCAGTTATTCTGCACTTCTCCGTCTACTTTGAAAGCCTTTGTGAAAATGTATTCCTGACAAACTTTCTCTCAGTTGCAACTTTGCGCGCACTGCATATGCTACAACATCTACCAATGCATTTTGCTCCCTGAAAATTTCTTCCTTAATGGAACCTTGTTGAATGACTGCCTCATCTGAAATAACAAAAGACATGATCTCATGCTGACTTAAACATGCATCCCTAAGAGATTTCAAATTTAAATTAAACATTCTCTAATAAAACGGCAGTTAACTGTTCAACTGGATTGCAATAACCAAGAATTGTTTGTCGTTAATAAAATACTGCAAAAGACTGCAGTCCAATTTAGAAGAAATAAATCAAGTTTGAAGAACTGATTTTTAGCTACTTAAATGCTCCATTGAGGATTGAGAATGGTTAGCATTAGATTCTCGGACTCGTAGCATTAATTGTTGGAGTTGACTGGAGGTTTTGTTATTTTCGTTGAAAGCGAATTGCTGTTGTCTTGTGCACTTTTCAGGTGGTTTGTGAATTTACTTATTGCTCTGTGCTAATTATGCGTAAAAGTGAAAGCTAGCATTCCTCTTGTGCTTCATTACTTTGGATCCAACAGAAGAGACAGACTGATTGGGTGTTAATTGGGTGTAACACTATCCCTAGTTCCACTTGGTGCACCCCACCATAAACTCATTATAGGCGCATTCCCCTCACTTTGTGCTTTCCTGTTGAAATAGCTGGTAGCCTTAAAGAGATTTAGATAAATAAGGTTTTAATGTAATTAAAAGTTCAATTTTGTTTCAGTAGTGCTTCCTTGAGGATGATGTATTACATTCACAGTTTAAAAACTGTGTGTAGTTTATTTAATTCTGTGGATTGGAGTGGGAACTAGTTTAGCCTGCGGTTGGTGATAGTTGTTCTCCATTCATTACTGATGTGTTATCAGCATGTCTTAATGGTCCATGCAGAGTTCAAAATTAACTTTTCGGGCCATGAGCACAATTTGATTACTGCTCATAAACCCAGCAGCGAATTTCATTTCAAATTGCAAAATAGACTGAAGTACAAAATAGTTTTTATGCCCTAAAACTCTCATCCATTTTTTAATATGGCTTTTCGATTATACTTTTATTATTTTCTCCTGTGAGTGTTGACTCCAAGCTTGTGTATTTGGCAGACATGGGTCAATAGACTTGCCCCACCTGTGACCTTGTGAGCTCTTGCAAAATCGTAACAGTCGGAAGTCATATCGCGAAATAGAGTTCGCTCAAAAGCAATTCTTCAAGTCATCGTCACAAAGACCTTTTTAGTGGTTCTGGCAATTTTGATCCCAAAACGTTTTTATCACCAAAATTCAGCATCACAATTTTGTATGTTAAAAAACAATGTTTCCTTGTGAATTCATGCAATTATTGATATGCGCCCAGCAAGTATGGATGTGCTGTGATGAACTCTGGGCAAATATTAACAATTTCCTACAAACTTCTGACAAGTACAGACAAGCTACAGGAGACCTGCTGAAAAAAAACGTGACAGGTTTCCAGACACCTCCTGTAAATATTGATGCCCTTGGATGCCCCAGCTAATATTTACAGACTCCGAGACTTCTCCAAACACCGACAGACTCCTGAGACCTCTTGCAGATATTGACACAGTCATGGGGACTTGCTGCAAATATTAACAGACTCCTGGGATCTCTAGCATAGCTTTCTAAAGGAATTTAACATCGACAGAAAGGAAGTGATATTCAGCAATATTAAATAACTGAAAAACTCTGCACTGTGTTGAAAAACAGAAGAGACAGAGCGCAGAGAATTCTCAAGGTACCAATGGGCAGGATTTAACAGGATTTTCCTCTGGAGTTGCAGCAGGAGGCTGGAGGGATTGAAAAAATGACTGGGAAGGCATCAGAAAGAATACCTGACACCTTCCCACTGTTGTGAGATACTTCAAATGGGAAGAATGGCTGCCAAGCTCCAGTGCATGAAGTAAGAAAAGTTCTTTCTCCCCCAAGCTTCGAGGATGCCCCAACATGTGATCAACCTCCCTTCTCCCCGAAGTCTCAGCAGCGACCAGTTCTACCGGCTGCGTTGCTGGATCACCAGCACAAGGACAGGTACTTCAATATCCTGAGGACAGCAGTCCCCAAAATTCTGAATGCAGTCCCAGCATGGGGCATGTGCTCAGCACCACAATGTGGCAGTAATATTTCAGACAATGGGCCTGAACAGGTAAGGGTCAGAAACTTCCAATGGGTATCACTTGGATGTGATGACTCCAATCTGAAAACATGAGGTGTAAAAATATTAATTTGGCCAGATTGTTGGTTCAGATACCAAGTGGCAGCTTGCAAATCCAACTGATGTGATAAGGACTGTGTTTTTCTCCCCCAGAGTGATTCAGAAAAACTGGTGCAATTTATTTAGAGTAAAAACAGTGACCGTCACTGCAAAGTAAGTAAGATTTGACAAGTTTGGAACAGCTATTTGTGCACAGGTGACCACAACATTGTGGAATAGAGCCCTCAGTTGAGTGCTGATGTTGAAATTGAAGTTGCTCCAAAGCAGAAAGGGTTCATGGTTTGTTATTGATGCTGTTCAAACTTTGCTACTTACTGCCAACCCATCTTTGGCCAGCTTATTTTTATCCTTCTGGAATACTTTTCACAATTCCCTCCACCCAATCTTTGAAAGCCTCCTCAGTAGATAACCATGTGACCACACAAGTAGGCATTACCCCTTATTCTTTGCTTCCTTCTTATGATTACATAATCTCAAGCCCGAGAGTGATGTGTGAAATAGGAGGCATATACATGATAGCATACTTATTTATCCATCTCCTTTCTGCAGTATTCTTTGCCTTTTCTCTGATTCTGTGTCTTGGGCCATGGACCTCCACTGGATTTGCCAGGCTTAGGGGCAAATTACTGCAGTGTCATTGTCTTCTACAGTGGAGCTGATGAACCGTCTTTTTGCTCTTTGTACCTGACATCGATGTACCAGAAGGATTTACAGCAGTATTTACAAATGTCATCTTGCTGATCCCTTTTCAAGTTTTGAAAATGGTGGTTGGGGAAGGATATAGAGCTGTTCGAGAGAGTTGTTATAACTTGGTCAGAGCACCATGACAGCCGTTTCTGCCTCAGAACTTGTGATATGACCCCCATTTTGACATGAGGGCTGTAAGAAAAACCTATTTGGCTGATTTATGAATGCAGTTTCTGTGACTAAGAGTTGCTGGCGGGGGGAGGTGGTAGCATTGTGGTAATATCACAGGCTGACATTCTGAAGACATGGGTGTGGAACCCAATGGGGGAGATGGTGTAATTCAAATAAAATAGAAGTTTGGAATAAAAAGCCAGCTGAATGATGACCATTGTCATCTGGTTCAATAATACCTACTCAGGATGTAAATTTGCCATCCTCACCCAGTCTGGCCTCCACGTGACTCCAGACCATCAGCAATGTGGTTGACTCTTGACTGCCCTCTCAGCAATTAAGGAAGGGCCATAAACTTGGGGCTAGCCAGCAATGCTCACATGTCATGAACATTTTAAAAAGCAAACATTGCTGGAGAAACTCAGCAGGCTGGGTAGTATCTGTGGAAAGAAAGGGTAGTTAACGTTTCGAATCTGGTGACTCTTCATCAGAACTGTTAGCAGCTAGAAAATGGTGGCATTTATACTGAAGCTGAACTTTTTTTTGGAGCCCAGAGGTAGAGAGAGGTATGAAAGGGGTAGGTAAACAAGGAGATTATGGGTGGTCAGTCAGGATGAAGAAAAGCTGCACAACTGATAATAAGAGCTAAGAGTGAAAAAACACAAGTAAGCTGTACTGAATGCAACACATATAATGCTACAGTGGACTGAGGAGTATGTGAGAGTGGGTGACTGTGCTAAAAACAAACCATGCCACGACAAGACAGGGTGTGGAGTGGGTAAAAAACATGGAAGGCTGGAATCACGTTCATGACTATTGAACACAGGGAAAATGAGCTGTTCTTTGAGCTTGCGGTGCAGCTCATTGTAACACTGCAGCATGGTTACGACAGAAATGTTGGCCATGGAACTCGGTGTGTTGCAGTGGCAGGCAACTGACGCTTGAGTTCATTTTTGCAGACAGACCAGAGTTGTTCCGAAAGCATTCATCAAGTCTGCGTTTTGTCTCCCTCATGTAGAGGAGACTACTTCGCAAGGTCTTGCACTTGGATTTACTTGCCCTCAGGTCGGCATGCTAGTGGTGTACTTTGAGACCTCCTCATATTGTTGGCACTGTGAGACGAATGCAGAATTTATAGTAAGTCAGTAATGGTCATCTTCTGTGAGGCTGTAAAACAATGCAAATTGTGGAATATTTCATTTGTTTACGGTGTGACAGATGTACCACCCCAGTCAAACTCCCCACCTGCTACTGTCCCCGGAGCGGGTCACACCCGGCTGCCCAGGCGCTTCTGCCCAGAAGTGAGACCCCCTCAGGGCTTGCCTCCCTGCCTTACCGGGTAAGTGAAAAAACGAAAAGAGTAGTAGTATTTCACCGGCGGCCAAAGCCTCCCACTTATTCTACACCTCTCATGTCTCTTCACAGTGCCAAACTAGAGTTAAGTCAACAGGGTCTTCTTTCCCCACTAATTCTGCCAAGCCCATTCCCTTGGCTGTGGTTTCGCTGGAGAGTAGGTAGAGACAGTGGGAATCTCGTTCATCCATTCAAGCACATCACTTTAGAATTGGTTCATTATTCCAATTAACCCCTTACATTATACGCACAATCAAATGGTGTCTCAGTGCTCTCCCTTGCTCTAAATTTATTTTCTTATCAACCTGTTCAGAGATGTTATCAAGGTTTATGGATCATTGCGATTTCTTCTGGGGCAGGAAAGACCTGTTTGAAAGGATGAGTTTCACCAGTATTGGAAAGGGACCAATATCCTAGTGGGAAGATTTGCTAACTTTAATAAGGAGACTGTAAACTATTAGAGAGAGAGGTTGAAGAGATCCTCAGTGGCAGAGTAAACAGAAAGATAGATGAGAATGGTTTTGAATCTAAAAAGAACAAGTTAGTTCGGAAAAAAACAGACAATAGCAAGTCAGAGAACGAAGTAACTGTGAAGAATTAAACTGCATTTATTTCAATGCAAGGGGTCTTACAGGTAAGGCTGATGAACCCAGAGCATGAGATTGGGACGTCATAGCTGTTATAGAAACTTGGCTATAGGACAGACAGGACTGGTAACTCAATGTGCTGGGTTTCAGATGCTATAGGATTGATTAAAAAAAGGCAAAAGAGGAGGGGAAGTGATATTTCTGATGAAGGAAAATGTTACTGCTATAACAAGAGAAGATATTTCTGAAAAATATTTTTGTTATTATCTTTATATTAGATATTCCCTCCTGTTGTTGTGACCAGCTGCCCCAAATCATTGCCCAGTGTATATGAATCCTCATCCTGGCTACTTCTCAGCCAGGAGACTGAGTTTCAGATACCATTGGCTCCAAGTTTGTATATAATAATTTTCCTGAATAGGTTGATTCTAAAATATTTACAAATCATTTCCTCAGCTTTTATTATCACTGGGGCAAGGTCCACTTCTTTGCAAAGTGTGCTGATTGGTAAGCAAGCATATAGCTGTGTGTTTGTTAACCCTGCAGTTTTACCAGAGGAGCCCTTGCTTCTTTTTTCCAAACAGATATTGCAGAAATATTCACTTTTCAGTTTCTGAAGTTTGTGCTTTATGTTCAAGACTTTGAAAACGATGCCAACATTTTTGTCACATTTAAATCAATCCATACATCAAGCTTTTCACATCCTCCCCCAGATTGTTTCACAATTGCAAAAAATTAAATTTGGCCTTCAGAATGTGTTACAATAATCACGCACAGTTTATATATCCACTGACAAAAAAAGAACTCTGTTTAGCACATCCATCACACTGAAGAGAAAGCATAAGAAATCTGGGGGCTGAATTTTAACCCCTTCAGCTCTGCTTTTGTGGTGAGATTGGGAACTCTGCTCTCAATATGGGGGCATGCTGGGCAATTGGTCTCTACTCCAATAAACCAATCGCCATCCCACATATGGCCTTTCTGAGTAAAAGGGCAGGATGATGTGCCAATTCCGCAAAGGTAAGGATTTCAAACTAACAGAATTATGGCCACTCCTAGGGAAGCTCACCAGCACTTGGCTGTTCGAAGCTGTTGCAATGAAAGGATTGGAGACAAGGGGCAGCATGACTCTCCCCCACTTTCCAGCAGGCTCCGCTGGACGATCTGAGAGACAGCAGTGGTGAGCTCTCCCAAGGATGGGAGGAGGAGAAGAACCTTTTCAACCACGTGGGCGAGGCGGAAAGTTGAGGCTGGAAGTGAAAGGAAGTCAACAGCAAAGTTGTGATGCCCTCTCACCTCAAAAGAGTACACTCAGAGGGTGCAGGATCTCAGATCGGCTTCACAGGCATGTTCCATGACCTTGCAAGTATAACACAATCTGTACAGTACATATCAGGTCAAAACATTTTGCAGTTTCACTTATTCCTCGCCCTGAAGATATCTAACATCTTCAAATTTCCAGCCGGTGCTCACAATCAACCTTATTCTCTCAATTCTATGCCTTGTGGACAGCATGTTCAAATAGTTTACTTTCTTCCTGTGCTCACAAACCATTAGGAGCACCAACCCCTCACTGTTTACTCCAGTAAGATGTGACATTACTTACTTTTTTCCCTTTCTAAATACCTGGCAATCTCTTGCTATCCATTTTTACATTCTTAGCGAACTTCTTTTCATACACAAATTATTTCCTGATAATTAATCTTCTAGATTCTCTGTCATTCTTCACGTTCTGACTAAATATTTGACCTACTACTTAGCTTTGCACAGTTATACGTTCTTTAGGTTTCATGGTTTTCTTAACTTCTTTCATGAATCACAAATGCTTAGAACTTTTTTTTTGATAGGAATGTACTTATTCTGACTAATCTCAAATATCCCCTTAGCTGTCTGCCACTGCTTCTGTATTGATTTGTCCCAGTTCAACTTCAACTACCTCACCGTTCATGCCCACATAGTTGTCCTGATATAAGTTTAAAATAGTCATCTCAGACACTCTTCTCCTTTTCAAACTGAATGTAAGATTCAATCATTTCGTGCCTGCTGTTACCAAGGGGAGCCTTTCTCACAGATCATTCACTAAACCTGTCACGTTGCACAACATCAGGTCTGGCATAATCTGCTGTCTTGTTGGTTCCAGAATGTGCTTCTCTAAGAAACTATCTTGACAGTTTTCTATGAACTTCTCATCCATTAAAAATCTGCTTTTTCTTGTTTATGTATAGATTAAAGTCACCCATTATTATTCCTGCCCCTTTATGAATAGCATACAGTGTTTCTTTTTGTACACTTCATCTTAGATTGTGATTACTATTTGGAGTTTCGAGGGTTGCTGAGAAGGGACTTGTTTCATTTCCCAATCCCCAATTCCATTCAAACACATTCTTCAATATAATCTCCTGAATCAAGATTACATCCAAGCCATCCCTGATTTACAGTACTACCCTTTCACCTTTACCTAGCTTTCTGTTCTTCTTCAATGTCACTTATCCTAAAGTATTCATAATCCAATTCTTGTCATCACACAGCCACATGTATATAACTGCAATGAAGTCAAGTTTCTTGAGTTCATCACATGCAATCTGCTCGTTTCCTTTGTTGTGAATGCTACGCGCATTCAAACATAAAGCTTGTTCTGTTTTGTGTTATCTTTGTTAAGTTTATGATTTATTGTTGGTGTATTTTTAATTTTATTCTCTCTGTCCCTTCCTGCCTACTCCCTCCCAAGTGGCCTTATTGATCTAGCAACATAACATGGACTTTGGCACTTCAAGAGGGAGGTTCACCATCACTTTCTGCAGCACTTAGGGATGGAAGTGCTTGCCTTGTCCTGTCCTATTAATTCAATAAAAATCCTTAATATCCTTACTCAACAAAAACATATCAGTCCCACTTGTGAAATTGGAGGAGGGGGGGGGGGGGGGGGGGAGCGTGGGTGCGGTGTGGCAGAATTCCAGATTTCCAGTTGGCTTTGTGTGTGAAAATGTTTCCTGAAATCACTTCTCAGCAGTGAAATTATGGTTCTACCCACTTGTCTGACATTGGACTGAATATAAGGAATTACTTTTACTGATGTTATCATTGTCTTACCAGCCATCCACATCACAAGTCAGCTTGCAAATATTACTTTTGGGTGAGACAGAGTAAAATGGGAGAGGACAGGAAACTACTTAATACATATTTTAAGATCCTTTACACAGTCAGTTGTCTTGTTTCAACAAATCTGATCATTTACATACTTGTCACACAAACCTACTTTACTTTTGTTCCGCATGTCTGACTACATTGAAGTACTAGTCAGAAACTACAACCACAGTTACTTGTCATACTGTGCTCAGCACAGTTTTACATATGGATGTGACATAGAATGAAAACATCTTGAAAAATAATGTTTCACATTTATAAAGAACTTCCAAAGCTATTTGTAGCAATGGGTTTTAGATGTGTAAAATTTGCTTGGAAACAATGTTAATTTTAAAGCCTGGCAAGCATTGATTCAGGAGAGTGTTTGCTGAAGTATTCGAGCAGAAAAGCACAAGGTCAACATCAGGAAGAAGGCCTTTGTGTAACAGCATCTTAAGTGTTAACTGTGAATGCTACAGACACTGTAAGAAAACTTCTGAACAGAAATACCTGACATCTTGGCAGGACAAACTCCCTTCCTCCTCGACAGTAAATTTAAATGTGATTGTGACTCTGAGCTGCAAACAAGGAACCTTTAGAAACTGTTGAAAGGGCTTCCATGGCTGGTGGGGAAAATTACGGATATCTTGCAAAAACAGGTCAGGGTTAATCATTGGGAGAAGTGAAGAATTGACAGTGGTCCACTGTTGATTCTTAGCATCCTATTAACAAGCATGACTTGCTACTGGAGTTATCTCTGGCCTCGATGAGATGGCAAAATTATAATGATTAGATTTTGAAGAATGTCTTGGAATAAAGCACATATTCATTTTTGTAGCTGCATTTGAAGAACTTCAATGAAGTCCTTGCTTTGCCTTGTCCAGGGCTGCAGACATTAGAGCTCGAAATCCAGAGCTCTCGCCCAAAGGTTCAAAATCTTAAAAAGAGAATTATGAATTCTTAGGTAAAACAGGATCGGATTTCTACTAAGTTTGCATGGTGGGAAGCAATTTATGTCAGAAATTTTGTTTTTTTCTTCTTTAAAAACCATCAGTTTTTCAATTAGCTGTTAAGAAAATAATTTGATTCCTCGAAAGCTACTCATTTCTGCAGTTGAGACATAGCAATTTGCAACTCACTTGGAATCAAAACAAGGATTTAATTGACAATTTTGCCCTTTTAATTATACAAAGTGGTTGTTAATTAGTACTTTTCAAAGCTCCTTTGATGTCTCAGTATGATAAGCACACTGTTTGATGTGATATTGAACTGCACAGACCAGCAAATGATCCCCAGTTAACTGATTTCAACAATTGCACCAGCCTTGTGCTCTGTGCTCCCCATGCTCAAAATGGCTAAACGAAGACATCTGCCATGGTTCTTCTGACTGATTGCATGAGGGCAGGATTGAGCTTGACTCCGATTGTCTGAGTGGTCAGGTACATTGATAGATGGTCATTTGAGTGAGACAAGACAAACCGTATTTGTGCACCTCAGCTGCAGAGGAGTGTTGAGGGTCGAGGGAAAGAATTTGTAAATGTTTTGAGCATGCACTGAATGATGCCTTTTTAGTGAAACACACAGCATATTATACCACACCACTTACCGCTGGGTGGATTTCACAATGATTTTGTGTCACTGAAACCAATAATCCTCACCAAAGACTCACAAAAATTCTGAGTGCACTTTTAATTAATCTTAAGATCCAGGGAGGAATGCTTGAAAAATCTGAACTGTCTGAGCACATGTGCACTTCAATTTTCTCCCCATAGATCACAAAGCAGGTATTAATAAATTGTTTCTTCACAGTATCTTTCTGGAACATAAATTCCATCATCTTCCCATGGCGCTGCTTTGTTTTCTGCTAAGTCATGTCTTGTTCTCATTCACCATTCCTTTAGTCAATCACTACTTCTTGACATCCATCCTAAAGTTACTTTTTACAGCCTCATGTGAAGGCAGCCAATGTTGGACCTAGAACGGGTGATTTTGGTACTGTTATAGGTTGTTCAAGGCTGAACCAATCACACCAACTTGCATTTAAGTAATGTTAAAGTCTAACAAATCCCTTCTCAGGCGCAAATGTCAAACACAGTTTGACTCCGAGCCACATTCAAAGAGAAATGATCTAAAGTGACCACAAGCAAATCCAAATGGGGGGCTTTAAAGAGCACCTTAAAGGAGGAGAGGGAGAGAAAGAACCTTCCAAAGCAAGGAACAAGACAATTGATGCAAGAAAGAGAGACAGGCAAGTTGAGGGATAACATTTCAGAGCTCAGGGTCTAAAATGCTGGAGGCATAGCTCTCTGTGGCGTACCACTTAAATTCCGAGGGATGGGTAGTTTAGAGTACCTCCTCATGGGCTGCTCCAGGGTTGAAACAAAGTAGCTTATTAATAGGTTCAGGCAGTGGGCCTTCAAGGTGGCAAATGCTGGCTGCCTGGCTCCATCACGATGAAGTCTGAATCCAAGTGCCTGTGCAGAGGGAGCAAGTCCACTGGCAGGCTTGAAGCTGTTTGTGAACCAGTGGGCTGGTGTGTATTATTTACCCCAACAATGTCTTTTAAACATATCCCCAAGTTTTCCTTTAAGTTACAGTGCTCCCCAACACCTCTTTCACTTTACTAGGATTGGTTGAATTTGTTATTGTTATGCAAAATGCCACTAATGTGTACCTAAAGAAGAGCTGCAAATGAAGAAGCTGCCTGAAAGTATTTTGGTCTCACTGTATGCTTCACAAATACACCTGAAGATATTCTAACAGTTTAACAGTGAAATAGGATATATGCTGTTGAAGACATGGGCAGCAGAGTTTTGGGTGATTGTAAGTTCATGGACAACAGAATGTGGGAGAAAGGGTGAACGATGTTGACCTGCTGTGCTTTTCCACTCTTGACTCTAATCTCAAGCATCTGCAGTTCTTACTTTCGCCTAATGTGTTGGAATAATCAACTCTCTCGAAAATGAAGGAACAGCTGGAGGTTTCAGCAGATGAGCTGAGATGGGGTTAAGTTGAGCAATGTTAGGGAAGTGCAAAGCTGTGCTGTTACCAATGATGTGATGGTGTTATTTTATTCCCCTTTTTTGTATGCATCATAGCTCTGATCAAACGTTCCCACAGAATTCCAATCTGAGGTTGACCTTGCACTATGAGCTGCACCCCACCTGATTTGTGCATCAAGACACAAAATTGCCCAGTTTCTCAGTGACCTCAAACTTCAACTTCAAATCCTTTTTACACCCGTATACAATGGTTTCACTGAACAGCTATTCAGCTGTCTCACCCTCAAATCATCCTGCAGTTTGCTTCTGTATTTACATAAGAATATCATAAAAATAAATCGGTAAAATAATATAACACATGTACCTGATTCTATTTCCATGCATATTTAATATGGACTAGACAGATGTTTAACCATCCGTGTCTGGCAGCAGAATAAATCAGAGATAAGAAACCTGTCGCAACAGCATCCATGTTAAGGTGTACAGTCAAATCAAATTGTTTCCTATTCACAGAGGACTAACATGATGATTTTAAGGAATGTACGACATTTGAAAGAAAAATCATGGCAATCAAATAATAATAAGGGTACCTAATGATGATTTGAAATGGCTTTGTCTTATTTTAGTCAGAATTGGTGAATATTGTTCACTTGTCGTCAGTTTTGATTCTCCGCAACGGTCACATCCTGCACTTCAGTTCTCCAAGGTTAAAATTCAACTGGATTTTATTTTTGTGGAGGGATGCACTAAAGGACTGGGGACCTAATAACTATTAGTGAATTATCTTGGTGCGTGATACAACAGACAAATTCATATTCTCCAAATATGCATCCTCTTCAAGGGGCCCTCCTCCATTCCCACCTCCTCCACCACCACCACCTTTTCATATTGACGCTACAATCCTGATGTCCTTCTATATAGTAACTTCGAGTTAGTTGTCTTCTGGAAAAATGGAATTATTCCCTGAAACCTCTTGTACATAATAAATGCCTTAAAATAAACAATTTTTAAAAAAATCCATAAATTGCTATGTTTTAAGCGTTTCTCATGAGTTAGACTTGGCCTTACAGCTTTATAGATTCAAAATTTTGTGAAGATAGTTGCTGATTTCACAATTGTTCAGTGAGGGAAACTGAAGTATCTGGGGCATGAGAGGGAACAAGGCAAGCAATTGTGAAATTAATGCTGCCACTTCTGAGAAGAGATGGTAAATTAGGGCAGTGAATTCAATCACTTGCAGAAAAGGAAACAAAGAGAAGGAAGGAAAAGAGGCATCCTAAAAATGACGTGTCAACCAAGTGAAGCTAACAAATAGGAATACTTGTGTACTAACCATCATAAGATAGAGTTAAGCAATTCCACAACTAACAGATTAGATCTAAGCTCTGCAGTGCTGCCACATCCAGTTGTGAATGGTGATTGACAAATATCTCACTGGAGCAGGAGTCTCCAGAAAGATCCCATCCTTAATGATGGAAGAGCCCAAACATTGTGGCAAAAGGTAAGGTTGAAGCATTTACAGCAATCTTGAGCAGAAGAGTCAAATTGATGATCCCTCTGGGCCTCCTCCAGTGATCCTCATCATCACCAGTCTTCAGCCAATTTGATCTGCTCTACATGATATGAAGAAACAGTTGGAGATACTGGATACAGCAAAGGCGATGGGGCCTGACAACATTCCAGCAACAATACTGAAGGCTTCTGCTCCAGGACTTGACGTTCCCCGAGCTAAGCTCTTTTCAACACTGGCATCTTCCCAACAAGGTGTAAGGTTTCTCAGCTATGTCCTGTACACAAAAAGCAAGACAAATCCAACTTGATCAATGAGTGCCCCAAGCTCTCAACCATTAGTAAAATGATGGAATGTGCCATCAACAGTGCAATCAACAGCATGTAGTCAGCTAACCTACTCATTGACGCCCAGTTGGTTCCATCATGGCCACTCAACTCCTGACCTCATTTCAGCTTGGTTAAAGTCTGGATAAATCCACTGGATTGTCCTTCACAGCAAGGCTGTAATCCACAGAGTGTGACATCAAGGAGCCCCAGCAAAACTGGATTCAGTGGGTATCAGAGCCACAGCCTTTGCTGGTTGGTGTCATACCTGGCACATAGGAAGATGGTTGTGGTTCTTGGAGTCATCATCTCAGCTCCAGGAGCAGCTTTGCATGAGTTCCGTAGGATAGTGCCCCAGGCCCAATCACCTTTAGTTGCTTCATCAATGACCTTCCCTTCATCATAGGTCAGAAGCTCGCCTGCGATTACACGATGTTCAGAGCCATTCATTCAATGGTGTTACACTCACTGAATTACCAACAATCAACATCCTTGGGGTTGCCATTGACCAGAAACTCAATTGGACTCAACACATAAGCAGTTACTACGAGAACAGGTCAGAGGCTGGAAATGCAGTGTTGAGTGACTCACTTCCTAAATCCCCAAAGTCAGTCCAGGACCTACAAGCATAAGTCAGGAGTGTGATGGAATAGTCCCCAGTTGCCTGGTTGGATGTAGTTCTGACAACGCTCCAACAAGAAACTTGACACCATCCAGGTCATATCAACCTGCTTGATTGGCACCATATCTACAAGCATTCACTCCCTTCACCGGTGCACAGTAGCAGCAGTGTGTAGTATCCACAGGATCACTGCAGAAATTCAGTAAGGCTCCTTAGCTAGCACTTCCTAATGCCATGACCACCCCTACCCAAAAGGACAAAGTCGTCAGATATACGGGAATACCACCACCTGCAACTTCCCATCCAAGTCTCTCAGCATCTTAACTTGGATATATATATCGCTGTTCCTTCACAGTTGCTGGGACAAAATCCTGGAATTCCCTCTCTCAGGGCATTGTGGGTCAATGGACTGCAATGGTTCAAGAAGGCAGCTCACCACCGCCTTCTCTCGGAGGAGCTTGGGACAGGTAATAAATGCTGGCACAGTCATCAATACCCATTTCCCATGTTTGAATAAAAAAAGTGCTAAGAAAAAAGAAAATTGAATGGTTTTTAAAACGTTAGACTTAAAATTTTATATGTTAAGTCTCAGCATCAATTAACATCTGAAGGAATGAGACGCCACATCGGAGTTAGATTTTCAATGACAGGAATTGACACGAATCACAAAATGAAACTTGAAACAATTTGGCTTGACTTTAGTTTAATTCATTTCAATCATACCAATAAAGTACCTCCAAGTGCTAAATACACTTCAGTGACAGTGAGTCACTGTTTTCACGTGCAACTTGAACAGAACTGGGTTTCTGCCCTTGGCCTGCAGTATTTCTGTATCAAAAACAATGAGCAGCAGTAACTATGCTGTTATTTTGACAGCAAATTATGCGTCATTGTCATCCACACAAATGTCAACTGAATTTTTCAGAAGATGTTTCTGATAGGGCATCAGGCAGCATGCTGTTGGGCCAAAAAATACAAGAGAAAACTCTAACTCAGAATTCTTGTGCATGCTGCGCAAAGCACATGCTAAATCCTGTTCCAGTCATAGCTCGATCTCCACATGAATCCCAGGTAGAACATTTTACATTCCTGTAATGCAGTCCGAAAGCTTCTGGTCTGACAGCACCACTGTGGGACTCCCTCTGTCAGGGAGCTCAGGTGACATCCTGGACTGCAAGAGCACGATTGAGTCATTTGACCTCCCTCTCAGAGCTATGGGTCCTGGAGTTTGATATAATGAAGTTTTCATTCTTTGTCAGTGTGTTTACAATTTGATCTGAATTTTCATGCACACCTGTGTGAGGATATTTTTCCATGCTTTTTCTTGCATCTTCTTGATCTTTTCTTGTTGCACATTTCAAGTTACAGGGAACAGCCTTGTCAATTCCTGTAGTTGGACTGCTTTGAGAGACACAGTAAGGCACCAGTGTACAGGCACTTTTAGGGTGTATGAGAGAGCCAGTGAATTGTTTGCGTTAGTAGTTCAAGATTGCTCAGAGCAATGATCAGCAATGTCATCACAACCACAACTAGCGTTTATGCAGCAAAATGCAAATTCAAATAACTTGATTTGGGAATGGTAAATCGGCAACCATAATTTTTATTTCCTTTCTTCTTCTTTCATTTATTTGCCATGAATTGCCTGCAATAATTTCGGCATAATGCACATGGAATACTTCAGTTCCTCGAAGATGCTGGTCTTAAGTCAGTCACTGTTCATGTTGAGAACACAAAGTCGATGAGACGGCTTGTCAAGATGTGTTTTGGTTTTTAAAGTTGAATGAATGGCAACAGTGGGTACGAAGGGTGTCCCTGACTCTGTTGTTATTTTTAGATATTCATAATGTAGAATCATTTTGACAGTGGAACGGAATGGTGCATTTATTGCTCTTTCTATTAGATCGGCTTACCTAGTGCATAGATGCACTATGCACATGAATCCCATAGATGCACTACTAATGAAGTTTATTTCAGAAATAAAGACTGAATTTAGGCAGTGTTGATTGAGAGAGGACTGCCGACTAGGAAATGTTGACAATTTCTGATGCTTCATGGAGTACCTGAGGATCTTTATAATTGCCCCAATATGTGGACCATTGAAGCAGAGCATCATTTGACAGTAAACCTGAGGATGTCATATGTTTATGACTGCTTTAATACCTCAATGTTGTACCTACCGAGATTATGCACTGGAGTCTCAGAGCAGAAGTCAGAATAAATCTCTTCAATCGCTTGAACTTGTTCTGAATTCATAATTCAAGGAACAAATCAAAATCAAATCACCAGTTTCTTTGCAGTCAGTTCTGCTCTTGCTGACTAATTTATTCATAACTCCAGTGTTTCATGACGAACCATTCAGTTTGATAACTTTTCATTCGTAAACTATGTCCTCTCTGACTATCCACTGCAGTTTTACCTATTGATATAATTATGGAAGAGCTCTGAAGGAAACTTGTTTCCTGGATACAAAGCCTGACTCAATTGGAATTTAATCCAGTCCTGGTATGTACAGCTGTCAGTCTGGTCTGGAGCAATCAGTGTTATTGCTCAACCGTGTGATTGAGTTTCCATAAAAGAAATGCATGTGAAGTAAATTAGTCCTTCCTCAATGATGTTATTGGATATTTACTATAAAACTAAACAAATAAGCTCTCACAACAGTCAAAACTTGGTTTCACAATCAAACCATCAGCTCATATTATTGGCAAGATGAAACCAATCACACAACTTGCACTGAAGTAGCAAAAACATCAGAGAAATCACCTCTCAAGATCTTGTTGAGGGTCAAGGGCTGAAAGACATTTCAAAAGTAGAGAGGTGTAACAAGACCATTGAATGACTTGAAAACAAGGAAGAGAATTATAAAATCAAGATATTGTCAAACTGGAAATCGATATTGGATGGGAGGCTGGCATAGTCAAGCGTAACAAGGTATTCAAAAGGACTTCAGCAGCAGATAACTGAGGCAGAGTCAGTGGTGAACCATGTTGTGCTGTGGTAAAGACCTTAATGTATAGGTAGCTATGTTGTCAGAAGCCCAGATGTAAAAGCAAAGAAAACAACAGGCAGGTTCACCCTTTGGTGTGGAGGAGGCTGAAGTCAATAGCAAGTGAATGGAACTATTGGCAGAGGCCGAGTACACAGACAGCGACTTCAATTTTCCGAAAATTTAATTGGACACATTTTCTGTTCACGAAGTGCTAGATATTGGACAGACTGTGTGACAAATCACAGATTGTTGAGGGGTCAAGGAAGGTGGTGGTGAAAAAGAGCTGGTGGTAATTGTCAATATGCAAGAGAAAACTGACATGTTTTCAGATTATGTCACTGATGGATGTTTCTTGAATAAGAATTACACCCTAATGAGTGTCAGTAAGACACCTTCTTGGATTCTGATGAACTTCAGCCACAGAACTGAAAACAATATCTTTAGCTAAGAGCTGTTGGGAAGTATTACATCCATTAAACACCTTATCACACAGACCAGGACACTCCAGGAACAGTACAGATCTTCACAGAAGTTCAAAGCTAAGGTCTGCTAAGCATCAGAAAATGCTAGAGATAACACAGGTGGTCATTCTGCTTTGGAAAAAATCAAACAGGTTAACATTTGGATCATACTCACATTGGATCAGACGGCTGGGGAGAATAAACACTTGCTGTTAAAATCAATAAATCTTCATATTTCTCCAGTACTGATTTATTTCCAGCATCTCATATTCCTTTTATCACAAAGAGTTCTTATTAGTCTTTTGAAGAGCCATGACTTTCTCGATAGTCAGTTCATTTTGTGCATCATTTGAAATCTATTTGAAGGGCCAAACTTTGATTTATAATGTCAGATTATATTGCTGTACAATTCTTATATTGTGCTAACTATGTTATTGTTGAATTATGTAGCTGTTTTTGTTAGACTACAGTCTAGAATGATATCATGATATTTCTGAATACATTGCAGCTTTGTTGCAAACACAGGCAACATCCATAGGACCAGAATAAATCAGAACAAGAGTAGACCATTTGGCTGTTGAGCCTGTTCCACCATTCAACAGAATCATGGCCGAAACACCATTCTTCACATCCACTTTCCTGTCCTTTTCCCAAAATTCTTGATTCCCCTACTCATCAAGAATCTATCGTTCTCAGCCTTCAGTATACACAAGGGCACTACAGCCACAGCTCTCTGCAGCAAGGAGTTCCAAAAACACTCAACCTTTAAAGAAAGTCCTCCTCATCTCAGTCTCAGATTAAACGGTCATCAACTATGCTCTCCAGGCTTCCCATGAGGAAAAATATCCTCTCAGCATTACTCCCTTATTATTCCAAGATGTTGCAATGAAATCACCTCTCAAAATTCCAAATTTCAGCCAGTACAATGCCAACCTGTTCAGTCTTTGCTCATAAGACCATCCCGTCTTACCGGGATCATCCTCGTGAACCTTCTCTTAACTGCCTCCCATAAAATAATATCTTTGCTTAAATAAGGGTGTCAAAACTACACAAAGTACTGCAGATGTAGTCTGATCTGCATGCTGTACAGTTGCAGCAAGACTTCCCACTCTAAACTCCAACTTGCTTGAAATAAGGACCAACATTCCATGAGCCTGGAATCACAGTGGGTCAGACAGCATCCATGGAGAGGAGCAAGCTCATGTTTTGAGTCCAGATGACTCTTCATCAGAGCTGAAGTAAAGTGTGGAGGGGACAATATTTATGCCGCAGTATGGGGGTTGTCTGGGGGTAGTGGATGGAGGGTGCCAGTGATGAAAAGATGTCGATTGTTCAGATTAAGTGGTTGGGATGTGAGAATTGTGTGGAATAAATGTAGAACAACAGTGAGTCTCCTGCCAGGCTTGAAAGGACAGCAAATTGGATGGGGGGAGGGGAGGACATGATAAAGAATGGGGAGAAATATTCACAATTTAAAGGTATTGGTCTCATTATTAGTTCAGAAGGCTGTAAAATGCCGAGTCTGAGGTTGTTGTTTCTCCAGTTTGCACTGTGTTTCCCTGGAACACTGCAGCATGCCGAGGACAGACAGGTGGGCATACGAGCAGGATGCTGTATTAAAGTGACTGGCTATGGGAAGGTCAGAGACCTGCTTGTGCTCAGACTGGAGGTGTTTGGCAAAACAGTCACCCAGTCTGCTTTTTGTTTCTCCCTTTGTAGAGTTGGCCACATTGAGTGCAACCAATACAAGACACAAGATTGGAGAATGGACAGGGGAAATGCTGTTTCACTTGGAAAGGCTATTGGAGAGCAGGGAAGAGGTGAAGGGGCACATGTTGTACCTTCTGCGGTTACATGGGAAGGTTCTTTGGAGAGGGAGAGTGGTGTTGGTGATTGTGTAATGGATGAGGGTGTATCGGAGGGAACAGTCCCTGCGAAATGCAGAGACAGGGAGTGAGGGGAAGATGTGTTTGGTGGTAGCATTCTGCTGGGGTTTTCTGAAATGGCGGAGAATGATCCTTTGTTTGTGGAGGCTGGTGGGATGAAAAGTGAGGACACGGGGAACCCAATCATGCATGAGTGGGAAACCATTGTCATGGAAGAAGAAAGCCATGTCTGCAGTAGAATCCATTAGCCTTCCTGATTACCTTCTGCATCTTTATGCTGGCTTTCTGTGTTTTGTGCACAAGTCTCCCCAAGTGCCTTTGTATTTTTCTCCATTTCAATCATACAGTTCTTTTGTTCTTCCTTCCAAAATGAATAACTTCACATTTTTCCAATTGATACTTCATTTGCCAACTTTTTGCCCACTCACTTATCTTAGTTAGAGACAAAAAAAATTGCAGATACTGGAATCCCAAGTAAACAAGCAGGAGGCTGGAGGAACACTACAAGCTAGGCAGCATCAGGAGGTGGAGAAGTCAACATTTTGGGTGTTCTTCCAACCTCCTGCTTGTTTACTTGGGATCCCAGTCTCTGCAAATCAGAGATATTGACAAGTTAAGCAAGTGGTCAAGCAAGAGGCTGGAAGAACACTACAAGCCAGGTAGCATCAGGAGGTGGAGAAGTCAACATTTTGGGTGTTCTTCCAGCCTCTTGCTTGACCACTTGCTTAACTTGTCAATATCTCTGATTGTAGGAGAAAGTGAGGACTGCAGATGCTGGAGATCAGAGCTGAAAAATGTGTTGCTGGAAAAGCACTGTGCTTTTCCAGCAATATCTCTGATTGTATCCTTCTTGCAACTGACCTTTCCAACTATTTTTATGCTATCTGCTCCAGTACATCCAAGCTTTTCCTCACCATCACTTTCATTAATGAGCTTACTGCCTCTGATCTGACTCACCACAAATTGTGTCCAATATTGACAGTCTTTAAAGTTCCTCTGAGATAAATTGTGGGCGATGACAAGCATGTTATAATCTCTATGTATATTACCTATTAAAAACCAAGATGGACTGAGGAGTATTGTGAATGATGGGTAATTGGTTCATTCAATCTGACATGACAAGCTTTCAAAGAGATCCTGATGCTGAAGGAAGTGACAATAGAGCAGAGTCTGTTCTTCTGTGTGTGTTATTCCGCTGGGCAATTCAGAGAGAGGAAGACAGGAAGGCAAGGATAGTGGATTGTACAAGACCTCATGCTGCTTTCTCAGTATTGCCAGATCTTACAAGACTGCTTAGTGAGGTAGAAGAAGGGGGTCACTCTGGAAACTGTAATCATGCGTGTTGTGGCCTGATTGAGTTGGTGTTTGTAGGCCTGCTCCACATTGGTTGCAACCATGTTCGGAGACTTCATACTGAGTGCAGCTGCTGATGAGCACCAATGAAGCGATTAGATGAAAAGTGAGTAATTCTACAAAACAGTACCTGTGTTGTAAAGACTGATAGGTTGCACATGGTTTCACATTCGCGTGAAAAAGTAATGGAAGTGCTGACAACTGTGTGAGGCTGTTATTGACCAGGCCAGACCCCCTCAAAATATTTCAAGAAGGTAGCCTAGACCCCAACTTTTTCTTACAGAATCCTTACAGTGTAAAAACAGGCCCTTCGGCCCAACAAGTCCACAACGACCCTCCGAAGAGTAGCCCACCCAGACCCGTTCCCCTGTCCTATATTTACCCCGACTAATGCACCTAGACATCCCTGAATACTATGGGCAATTCAGTATGGCCAATTCACCAAACCTGCACGTCTTTGGCTTATGGGAGGAAACCAGAGCACCCGGAAGAAACCCACACAAACACAGGAGATCTGCAAACTCCACACAGACAGTTGCCCGAGACTGGAATCAAACTCGGGTGCCTGGTGCTGTGAGGCAGTAGTGCTAACCACTGAGCCATCATGCCGTCCTAAGGCAGATGTGAAGTGGATATTCCAGGTGTGATGCAGCTGGCCAGACCACTTGGCTTTGAAACAAAACAGAATTTATTTAAACACTGCAGTTGAAACACGAACAAAAGAAAACAGAATTTATAATAATTTAACTATTTGAAAGCCTAACTGACTCGATACTGCAACTTAACTAAGGAGGTGTTCTAATTTCTGTAACATTCCATCAACACATCCCTTAGCAAAAGGTAAATTCAAACACAGGTTCTTACAGGCAGGAGATATTTCAGAGAGAAAAGTCAGCCAGGGATCATCTGCTGAAGCATGGAACCTTTTTGCACCAAAGCAGCTTCTGACTGCCTGCTACCGGCGGTTTCACTGCTGCAACTAAACCAAACAAGAAAAAACCTGAACTGGGATAACTGGCCACCCCCCTGCATTGTTAAACTTGGTTCTTTCTGAGACATTTTGGCTCCTCTGCCTTTATTACCTCTTTTTTAAAACATGAAGGATGAAATTACCTTGTTGAACTGACAGTATTATCACAGGCATATCTTCATATTCACTATTTGAATTAAATTTACCTCCTTGTATGAAATACCCTTCACATGAAAATTAATGTTTGGATTATGTTGGCTTAAATTGGTTTGTTTCAGTAAAAGGTTTTAGCTGCACACACCATTCCTAGCTTAGAATGATGTCACCATTCCCTCAGTATCAGTGAATCAAAATCTTAAAACTCCCTCCCTCCCTAAAGACATTGTGGGTTAACGTACAGCACAGGGGCTGCAGTTGTTCAAGAAGGTAGCTCATTACCACTCTCAAGGGCAATTAGGGATGGGCATAAAATGGTTCAAAAATGTTTTAGCAGGTAAAATGTCTGGCAATTTTCTTTTCAGTAGCATTGTGCGAGTTTTTTTTGCTTTTAAAAAGTTAATGTTCTCTGCGGGGTTCATCACATCTCTAATACAATTACATTTGGGCAAGCCATTGTATTGGAACCTGTCACAAATTTGTCTCCCGAGCCACTTCAGCCTTGCTGAGAGTTCCTGGGTGCCATAGTCGTGTCCCAACTCTTGTGAAGATACTCTGGCTTTAAGAGGTGGATTTCATGCTTTTTTTAATGAGCGCAGATTGAGACAGAGATGTTGAGTAGTCTATTCCAAACAAGTAAAATAAATAGCTTGTGAGGCCTTGGGATTTTCTTGAAAAGTTGGAACAATAGAAGCAGCCTGAATGGGTAGAGTCAGGCTTCCACAGGTTTAGGGTTCGAGATTAGTTTTCAACAGTCGTTGCAGTTTTGAAGCTATCATAAACCTGTCCCTTCCGCAGCAAAATGCTTGAGTTCTCTCTCTGTCTGCTAGAATATTCTCTTGGTATTCTTTCTTCTTGGACTAGATAAACACTGCATGTGAGACAATCTATTTTACTGAATTGGCCTTTGTTAAAGGTGTCTTTATAGTTTGTCACTATGTTGGAACAGTTGCTTTTTACTCGTTAAATAATCTATTATTCTGTTAAGCTTTCCATAAGAGTTAAATTATTCCAATTCTTCTTTCTTTTGTTTGAATCTTAACTGTAAGATAAGGATAAAGTGTGTTCTGCTTAAAGCTGAGTAGTGTAACCAATCAATTTACATCTGGAACACATGATTTTACATTTGCCTTTCAATAAGATAAAAGTTTGAGTCTAGGCTATCTCCTTGATATATATGAAGGGGGTTTGGTCTGGTCTATTACACTGGGTTCAGGAGACCCATGCTTAAGTCCCATCTATTGCAGAGGCGTTTTATAGCATTGACCTTGAGAACTGAGATGAGGAGGAATTTCATCAGTCAGAATGTGGTTCATTTGTAGAACTCATTGCCACAGAAGGCTGTGGGAGAACATGTCATTAAGTGCATTCAAGACAGACATGGAAAGGTGACTGATAAGTAAAAGGATTAAGGGTTCCGGGGAGAAGGCAGGAGAATAGCGGAGCAGACGCAATGGGTGGAGTGGCCTAATTCTGCTGCAATATCTGATGGTCTTATGCACAGGTTGTTTAAACAATAGAAAACCAACACCATTGCTTTCCCTGACACCTTTCTGATGTTGAGCTACAATGCTGGCAACTTTTTATTCTACTTGAGCTGCGTTTCGCTTGCTGTAACCTGTTGGTAATTTACATCAGCAATAATGTATATTGCTGTGGTCACACTACACTGCGATGAAATTCCAAAATCTTAAACTTTGCACTTAACTTGAGTGAATTTTATTTTATTTTGGTTTCAGGCTACTCGTGATTGCCTTAAATGTCAAAAAGTGCGACACTAGGGCTTGTACTTATCCTCTGAATAACAAGCTGTGCACAACCATGCCTGGGATCAGCATCTTGTGTAATCTAGCATCAGTCATGATCCTCGATTGACGCATGGACCCATAATCCTTCTTGCTTTGTTCAAGCATTTTATTTTATGCAATAGAAACTGAAAGTAAACAACCTCCAATTCACCTGAAACCGAATTCAAAACTACATTTTAACAATTAACATAACCCACAATTGAGTCTGTTATAAAATAATTATAGAAATATTTATTAGGTGATGTAAAATAAATTAGTTTTCAAAAAATGTTGATCTGTTTTTCATACCATATTACTGCACACAATTAAATAAATTCACAAATTGTTATTATTAAGGTTTTTTTTCAGTACTGCACTACTTGCTTTCCAAACAAATATTTGTTTGAGAATATAGCTTACCTTCATAAAAACATTTTGCAATAAATCAGTTCATATTTTATATTGCACGTTCATGTGTCATTTTATTTTTATCTTAAGACAGACAATTGTTGCAATCACCAGATGCATTCATTGCATGGACTGTGAACTGTGGATGACCACGTAGATTCATAGAGCTTGGGTATCCCCATTAAACTTTGTAATGGTTCAAGTTAAAACAGTCAAACCTTTTATTAAATAGGTTAAAGGTTTATGTGTTGCAATCATTATTGAAGTTTGCTTTGGGACAAAAAGCTGAAGTCATTAATAGCTACGATGGTTCCTACAGTTGAATAGTTGGTGTTTTCTTGTGCGGGTAGACCAACTGGACAGCTGATCTTGAGAGACAGAGATGTTTCTTTGTTCATCACCAGTTTTGTTATTTTGCACTTCCAAAACTCACCCCAGGGTAGAATTGAACTCCAGTCTCCCATGGGACAAACAGGGAAATTAACAACCAGACTGCATTATAAAGGACCTCACACTTTCACAGCACCTGACTTTCCTTCAATGGACAGCATTTAGTTTCTGAATTTTATTTTTATACCCCACCTTCAAAAGCATGCCTCTTTGAGGGTTGTTCTCGGAGTTTTCTTCTTGGAGTTCTGTACACTGGCTGTTCTTAATCAAGTTTCTGTATACAAGCTCAAAAGTGTTACTTTGTGGAAGTAAGGGTTCCACAAAACAAACAAGTTAATGAGGCACCAAAGTCTCCAATGCATTCGCTTGCTCTCTGGATCATTAATTCAGGAATATTACCAGTCCACCACTATTTCTCGTTATTCTGAGGGTTGAAATGAAATCCATTATGCTTTTCTTTGAGGTTTGTTGTCAAGTGTCATTGGTGGGAGACTGGAATCGGCTGTTTTTACGTATAGCTGCGGCAAATAACTCAACATCTGTTAGTTTTGTTTTGAATTGAAGGCTGTTTTGCTTTGGATTTGACAGTCTGTCACTGTGCTGTGTCACTGAATTGACAAATACCTTGCAATAACATGACAATAGACTTTGCAACATCACCATTACAAATTCAAGACGGCTTTTTATTTTAAGAATAAACTGAACCTGGAGTCAGGCAGGGTGCGCTAAAATCTGTAGTGATAAATCTTCTCTGTCCTTTTCTCTAGGTCTCAAACATTAGCCACCCTACACCCATTTTTCATTATCACACTGTTTGCATCCCCACGGCAAAGATCCTGCAGATCAATAAGGTGATGGATCAGTTTGTGAGAGGAATTTATCCTGAGCCCGATTAGCTTTTCTTCTCAAACAGAAGCTACAATAAACCCCTATCTACTCCTCTTCACTGTCGATTGACTATCTTCATACCATTTTCCATTACCGAATTCCCAGTTTATCCCAAGATCATTGTGAGTGAGCAGGGTGCACTGTTACACAGTATTACTCTGAGTGAAAATGCACAGGAAATGATCAACACTGGCATGTATCTGTCAGAGTTACTGCACCACAAAATAGAATTGAGGCATTAAAATGACAAATAACTGATCCTAAGCATGAACTCAAAGGATGGATTGAGGAGCATTCATTCTGTGATGGCGTTTGGGAAGGATGCAGTTCATGACTTGGAACGCCCATGCTCATTCCTATTTTTTCTAACTTATTTGGAGCACACGGTTTGATGGGAGAGATCTTCGTCTTTTTATATGGGCTATAACTTCTTTCACATCACTAACTTAAGATCTTTGGATTGCTGAAATTACGTACTTGATATTGGGAGTATTCTTGTACACCTGAGAATGCCACAGGCTAAAGGTCAATCCTCAAAACAAGCTACTACATGTTATTCTACGCAGGCCATAAATTCCACTCTGACTTGAGTCCCATGTGCACTCATCACTCCACCCTACCATAACTCACCCTTCGCAATGTGTAACATAATTTCTCCTCAACAAATCAAGCAGTCCAGTCAGTAACTCACACGTTCCAACCACCTTGCTCACTAAGTAAAAATCTACCTCCTTTTTAAAATTCTGAAATGGTCCTAAATTTAGGACACTTGGACATCACCGGCAAGGCCAAGTGTGATGCAAGGTATATGATTAATATGTTGTTTAGTTGAGTTTAGAGTTTTCATTTTGAACTAATGGCATTTGGATTTTGATCCATGTATACAATTAATTTTCAGTACTTCTTGTGCTTTTTGTGAAAGCCGTATAAGACCACCAGCTTGGGAGAATTTGTTCCAGGAATGCTATTGGAAATTTGTTTGGAGTCAGAGAGTTTTAAGAGAGTATAGAGTAAATATCAAAGTGTATTAGCCTGTTTACACATACAAGGATCAGAAGTCGATTTTATTTTGTTTCCTGAAGAGAAACATCCATTATTTGGAAAGTTTCTGGTTTCAGTTTGCAGCAATACAGGTTGAAGTTAGTTGGATGAAACAGTTCTCCCAGAGCAAGGAATTAGTTCAGCTAAGTTATAAATACAATACATCTAGAAAGGTTTTCTTTTGAAAACCCCACACCAGAAATGGTTGGTTTGAACTCTTAGGGGCTGTTCAAAGCTGAGAAAGTTAAAACTCAGTTGTGGGAATACTCTCTGAAAAGCCTGTCAAACTCAACACTGGGAATTCAAAGAAATAGTTAAGTTCAACCTATCGATGTGACATAGAAAAAAAAACTTCTCTGATGTCTGGGTAAATGTTTTACTTTTACTGTTTTTTGAAATATCTCAAGTTGTGTTAAAGGTAAATACCTTGGGCTATGCAATTTATTCTTTTTTTCCTTGGCAGAATAAACATGTTTTGTTGTTAAAATAAGCTCTGCAGCATTGAGTGTTTGCGTTTCAGTCAAAAAACACCTTGTAAAGTAAAAATTTTAAAAAGTGATCTATTAAGTCAGATTTTGATCAACAATCTGACTTGTTTAATCATACCTGGGATGATGAGCTGGGATCATAACACAGCTGTTATTGCTCATGCCCAATTTCCCTCGCGAAGTCGGCAGTTATCTGCCTTCTTTAACTGGTGCAGTTTGTGTGTATTTCTGGGCTGTTAAGTACAAGACCTGCAGGATTTTGACCCAGCAATAAATGAATGAACTGTGATATATGTGTACACATCAGGGCAGTCTGACTGCTCGAGGAGAGCTTGCTCGTAAATGCGAAAAATGGGGCTACTAAGTAGATGCTGCAGTGCAGAGAGATCTGGATGTCCTTGTATCTGAAGCACTAAAAGCGAGCATGTGGATTTAGTGAGAAACTTTGAAGGCAAATTGCAGATATTTTTAATCAACTTGTTCATAGATGCCTCTGGAGCAGGTGGGACCTAAACTCAGGTCCCCAGACTCAAAGTTTGGGACATTACCACAAGAGACCCAGGAAGGCAAATTGAACTTATACCTTAATAGCAAAATGGGTACAGATTTAAAGTAGGAAGACTCTTGCTCTAAACGTATAGAGTTATGGGGGGCAGAAAGGAAAGTGGATTATGGTCACAATCCAATCAATAAGAGTGTTATTGAACAGTGGACAAGGTTCAATGGCACAAATGTTTGAATCAATGCTGCGATTTCTTATCATTCCCTGTTCCAGCCTACCTGGAACCTCTGTCATTTTAGGATATGGCCACCCCTGTTGAGCAGGTGATACCAAAGATTTCTTGTTCTGTTGTTGTGCTGTATCCTGTAATTGGTAAACATTGTGTCAATTGTGTTGGGGGAGTGGGATTCATATTCTTTCTTACCCCATAAAGTGCTGAAAGATTCATCTCAAAACTCAGATTTTGATGAGATTACCAGAAGTTCCTTTTAACACCTCTCAATCCTTGAAGAAATGGGATAACAAGTGCAGTGCCCAATGCATAAAATTTACAGGACAAAATGTTGGCCATTCAACTTGTACATGATAGCATTGATGCTCCATACATGCCTTCTTCCAGCCTAATTCACACCTCCGAATCATCACATCCGTCTTTTCTTCCTCCTGTACTTATTTAGCTTTCATTAAAATGCATCTGTGCTATTCATAACAAGAACTTGATGGGATAATGAGTTCCACATGCAAACAGTCTCAAACACCCTTTCTGTTTGAAAGTTGGAGCCAAGAATCTTCTTTCCACCATATGTAATTTTTTTAGAGCATGAATGGTCATGAAATTAGTATTTATCAATAAAAAGACATAGTCATCAAGCTTATTGTTGTGGACAAAACTATCTTTCCAGCTGAATTTGCTGTGACACTGTCCACAATCTTTATAAGTTTCTGCAAGAATTTTAAAAAATTCTTTCATGGCATATGAGTGTCAATGGATAGGCTAGCTGTTGTCAGCTTGTGAGTTCTGTTGAGAAGGTGGCAGTGAATCACTTTTTCTGAATTGGGTGATGCATGATGGAATGGGAACTGGCTGACCTACTCCTGTTCCTGTGGTGATGTAAGTGCACCCCCAATCTTGATAGCAAGGTAGTTTCGAGATGTTAATCCATCGACAGTGAAGGAAGGGTGTCCTCTGTTGAAGTCAGCCTGGTGCTTGGAGTGGATTTTGCAGCTGGTGGTATTCTGAGGTATCTGCTGCCCTTGTTCTCTGAGATGGTAGAACCAGGAGTTTGGAAGATCTTGTTGAAGAGGAGTGGTGAGCTGCTTTGTCTGCATATCCTTGATGATTGCACGAGTCAGTTGTCCTCCTTTTCATTCCTTAAATTCCTCATCGATGATGCACGGTTGAGATGCTGAAGTATTTAAGTTAGGAGCAGCCCCAACAGTGAATCAACAGTGTCAGTCTGATTCACTGACACCCAACACAGTTTTCCTAATTTTCCTGTTAAAAAAACCATCCAGCTTCTGTCAATCTTGGAATCAGTCAATCATATCCATGAATATTTTCAGCTTGAAACTGGAATGTCAAAAATTCTGGACTGGACTGGACTGGGCAATTACACATAATCGATAGCAACTTGCTACTCCATAAGACAAACTGCTAGGCTTGATCTTCACGGGAGGTATGTAGGTCATCCAAGGTGGCTGAACATATATGAGCAGCATATTTCAGTCAGCCTCCAGGTCCCCAGAGGTCGTTAGGAAAGGTGACTTCAGGCAACAGACAACAAAGGACATTTAAAGCTATGTGGAATGAAGGCACCAACCCCCATACTCCCTTGACTCTGGGTGTAATTGTAGCTGCAAACCGCTCTCTTGAGTGTCACCACTAATGCATTCCAGAAATCCTGACAGTGGTAACCTAATTGCGAATGCCATTGTTTATTTAACTGTATGAAACAAATTGGAGAGAGGCACACACATTCTCATTCACTTTTCCCAATAAGTATAACATCTCAGAAGGCGGCTAATCTGGCCATTTTGCCTGAATTGGCTCTATTACCTACCCTGGCTTCATCACCTATTGCCAATCTCCTACCATTTCCCCATATTCCTGCACACCGTCACTGTCCAGAAAAACCATCCAGTGCCCTCCTCACTGCCTCAATTGAACCTACCTCAACCACTGTATCAGGCAATACATTTCTATTTAAGCTTATCTGTCTAAATTTATCCGCCTGCTATTTCCAAATTGAGAAGGCCTTCCATTGACTCTGCCTTTGAGATCTTGCCCTGTTGCAAGTAATTTGCCAATTCAGTGGAAATCTGTGGTTACTGGCTGCATACACTGCCAGCTCTTGACAGAGCACTAAAATCCTGCCCAGCATTTCTGGATGGTGACAGTTCTGATAAAAGGTCATCGACCAGAAAAGTTGACCCTTTCTTTTTCCACAAATGCTGCCTGACCTGCTGAATATTTCAACCATTTTCTGTTCAGCATAATAATCTGCTGCTTGTCAGATGCTGCATTTTCAGCATCTTCTGTTTTTCTTTTAGATCTCCAACATCTAGATTTTGTGTGGGATCATTACATCAGGTTTATTGAATTGTGAGTTTTCTTTTTAGCCTCCAAGCAAGTATTTTAACTAAATAACGTGTTTTAGGAATTAGATGTTCTCAGGCAATCCCTCGGGATGTTTTGCTTCCAGTCTGGTTTTAACGGTTCTAAGCTTGAAGGTGGTGTTTGCAGGGTTGTGTAGAAGATTGAGTTTTGTCTGCTGTTTCAATTCACTTCTGCACGCTTTGTACAAACCCCCACAATAGTCAAAAGCTTGGGAACCTGAACAATATGGGCTGTGGCAAGAAACCTGGGAGAATCATGCGAGAAGTGCACCAAGGCCTGTCTTGACATCATGAGCAACCAGCTACATTTTCCAACTGGTTTTCCAACACAGCAAGAGTTTTGAGTGGGATATCTTATCTAGCCTCTTAGACTACCCCCACCACAAGGAGGCATGACAGGGAAGTCTGAGTAGTGACTCCAACTAATCCCCTATTCTGAAGGAACACATGGAGTGCTACATGGGCAGCAACTGTATGCAACACATGTCCATAGAGTCTGCCAGTAGACACTTGCCAGTGTCTCCCCATTATCTTAGCATACCTCCGATTGACTGAGAGTTCAGTTTTGCATTCTAAAGCTGCACCTAGGGTGCACCATTGTTAGAATTTTACAGCAAGAACACCTTTCATGCAGGGATGAGTGCTGAGCCTATGGATTGGACCAGGATGCATCTCAGGAATTTTCTCCTGCCCTCTTGGTGCTCACTCACTGGCCTGGCCTTTTTGTGCTTTACCCCCTCAGCCAGAGCTACCATGCTTGCAGTTCTTCATTCAGCACATATATAGAGCCAGAAAGCTTGTTATGGTTGTCAGCAGTTCTTCATCAATTTGATTCTTCAACCCATGGATCCCAGTGCAAGTAAGTCCAGGGCGGTCTCTGATACTAGTCCACGAGCTTGGATATGGTCAGTAAGTCACTCGAGTTTGTCAGGGTGTGGATCTTCTCCTTTTATGGGGTGAGGAGCCTGGTATCAGGCTAACCATAACCTGATTTTGCTCTTTCTGCTCTGTTTCGGGCTCTTTACTTCTGTCACGTGAGAAGAGGAGGTATTAAGATAAATGAAAGTGGCTAGCGTTGCCGTTAGTGCTGCTGCTGGTGGGGAAGAAATGGTGAGTTGCACTGAGCAAGTGCGACAGCCGCACGGAGATTGTCTAGGGTTTGTGATGGTGGAGTGGGGACTTGTGCGGTGAGTGAGAGCAAGTGAAGAAAGATGTGGCATGCAATCGTGAGAGTTGGAGACCATGAGCTTTGGTGGGAGTTGAGTGCAGGAACAGAGATAGAATGACTTGCAGATATTTACAACAGAGAAGGAGGCCATTTGGCCACTTGTGTCCATGTCGAATGTGAGGTGGCAGTCAGCTGATGGTGACATTTACCCTGGCAGATCCAAGGAGGTCATTGACTGACTTTGTAAACTGCTGTGCATTCCTCCAGATGGCCAAGACCACACTGACCACATTGGCACGTTCAGGCCAGACATCATTGCCTCCTCTGCTGATCCTGGGGGAAGAGGATGGTCCCCCTCTGTACCACCCCAAGCACAAGGTGTTGATCTCTGATGTATGCTGCCAAATTCTCCAGATCTGCCATGTCTGGGACAAATGTGACGAATGGTGCAGGGCAGTTCTGGACTAACGGTGCTTGTCTGCATGTGCATCAACCTTTTGAAGATGGTATTGGTGACTTGGACACCTGTCTGTTCTGGGATATTAGGGCAGTGGCAAGTTTTATGTTCGGCTGTGGCAAGAGGTAGATTTGAGCTTTCATGAGACAAGGATGCTGTAGACAGGGGGGTTGGTGGCTAATAACATGAGCTTGGGACAGGAGCATGAGAAATTCTGCTAGGCTCATGGAGAGAAGCCTGCCATCCAAGTTGACACCTGACTTAAAATTAAGGAAAATTCAACCAAAGGTGTTCAATCCCTTTCTGCATGAACCTTCTACATTTTCATCAGTCACAAGCAAGGTTCCACATAAGTCAGCAGATACATTTGACCTTTTCAGAGATGCTTTGAGGACATCAATGAATCATTTCCACTGTCCACCTGGAACGCTCCTGTCATGACCAAATTTTGAGTAGTTGAGTGCTTTGTCAGTTAGTGTCAGCAATTCCGAACTGGAATGATTATAGAACCACAATCCACAAACACAGCTAGCCTTCACAACATGAGATAATCCATGGTGAACCAATGTGGCAAGGTAACTGGTTGCAATATAGAATGATGCCAGTGGCAACGGTTCAATTCCTGCACTTCCTTCAATTCCTTCTTCGCAACCTCTTCCCTTGCCTGAGGCATGGCGACCTTCAGGTTAAATCATCACAAGTCATTTCTGTCCAAAAGAACCACATTGTCATCTGGTAAGACTGTGGCAACCAAGATACCTTGACAAAGTCAACACATAGTATTAATGCTGTGCTTATATAATAATGTTTTACAAATGGAAGTAGGATCTCTATTTTGAAGAAGATACTTTCTTGACTTATTGTTAGTTCCATGTCAAAAAGCCAACAACAACAATGACAGCAAAAACAATCCTCTAAAGGCATTTTGACAGTTACTCCATATCAAAAACATCTTGAAAAATGCTGTAGTTTAAAATAGACTTATTGCTTCATCAAAAGATGCAACATAGTCAGAGCTACAAACTTTTATTTAATCATAGATGGTCTTTCATCCATCAGCTAATCATTACAAAGCCTTCCACTATGAACCTTCTTGCCCTGTATTGAAGACATTGGAGCAGTTTGTCATTTTAATTAGGCATGTAATTTTAATTAAAGTTATCTTTTCTGCATCAGGAGGCATTATTTCATGACAATATGATTGTATCGGGATTTGAAGCATGATCATCCTCCTTTTGTATGAAAAATAGCACACAAATGTTACAGTAGTGTTGGATAGAAAAGCAAATATAATTACAGTCTTGTTACCCATCTGTAATTTCTGAGGTCTTCAACCTTTTCATTATTAGCAACAATAGTGGTTTTAATGAAACAGAGATATAATACCTAATTAATGTCCTTTTGTTTGACAATTCTTTTCTTGAAGATATGGTTCCCTGGATTTTCACAGCAAAATACTGTACCTGCTCACTACTCACGTGGGAATTTTAAGTTTTCAGATATATTTTTCAAGGACAGTACCATTTGAACAATAGTATGTATTTTCTATCGTCATTTGTTGGAGAGCAAGTCATGTGTCCGTGAAGTGCATACTAACTCCTGTGTTTACGCTGATAAAATTGCCCCAGGGACTCAAGAGTGAAATTGCTTGTCTCAGAGATCTGCAACTTCAGGTTTCATCTCCTGTAACAGTGTCAGGGCATGACAACTAGCTGCATCACCTGTGACCAAGACAACAAGTACTGGCTAGGATTCAGACTCATCATAGTTCGGGAGTGACCTTCTCTTTCCCTCTCCCACCATCCATGACAGCAGGTGAGGTGTGAAGTGACAGACAAGACCTTGTCAGTGTTACATGAGGCGATGATTCTGAAAGAATTAATGTTGAAGTTGTTTTAGCTCAAACTCATGGCAATACACAGGTCATGGGCGGAGAACCAGGCAGCCCAGCCCAGATGGAGATTGACATGCCATCTCTGGCTTAAGATAGCTGTAATTACGCGAAGCGACTTAATGTTATTTATTATTCCTATTGTACAATGAACTGCACCTTGTTATACCAATGCCTCTCTTGTTTACACTCTCTAGCTAATGAGACCCAAGCCTCAGATTCAGTATTGAAAAGGATGGCAGTGAATCTCCTCAACTGTAAGCCAACAGCAGTTGGTGTTCAGAACCCAATATGAAAGTCAGATTGCCTGTCAGTGTCACTGCAAGACTCTCACGTTGAGAATATCTAAGTAGGAGATGTAATGGAGGATGAATAGGCAAGTTAATTATCTGAGACAAGGATGGAAGAGCAAAAAATTTGATTTCGTTCTGACTAGACGAATCATGACTGAACTAATTTTTCCTATGACAAACAGTCCATATTCAACAAGACCTGGACAATATCCAGACTTGTGGGAAAATTGACGTTTGGGCAAAAGCCCTTCATCACATCCTGATGAAGGGCTATTGTCCGAACCGCTGATTTTCCTGCTCCTCGGACGCTGCCTGACCTGCTGTGCTTTTCCATAATCACACTCTGGACTCTAATCTCCAGCATCTGCAGTCCTCACTTTTACCTAATATCCAGGCTTGGGCTGACAAGTGATAATTAACATTTGGAGCACACAAATGCAAGGCAATGACTGTCTTCACGAAAAGACAATGTAACAACCACCCCTTGACATTCAATGGTGCTAACATCACTGGATCCCCCACTATCAAAATCCTGGTGATTATCATTGATCAGAAGATCAGATATAGTCTCACCATATAAATATGGTGGCGACAGGAGCAGGTCAGAGGCTAGGAATACTGTGACAAGTAACTCTCCTCCTGACTCCCCAAAGCTTGTCCATCATCTAAAAGGCACAAGTCAGGAGTGAGTTGGAATACTTCCCACTTGCCTGGGTGGATGCAGCTCCAACAACACTCCAGTAAGAAGCTTGATTAGCACCACATCCACAAACATCTACTCCCCCCACCATAGACACTCAGTTGCAGCAGTGCATACAAAATTCACTGCCGAAATTCAGCAAGGCTTCTGAGAAACCACCTTCTGAACCCACTTCGATCCAGAAGAACAAGAGCAGCCGAAAGCCTCCACCTGCAAGTTCCCCTCCAATCCACTCACCATCTGTTTCAGAAATATGTTGCCATTCCTTCACTGTCACTGGGTCAAGCTCTGGGAATTTCCTCCCTCATGGCATTGTGGGTCAAACTGCAGCACATGGACAGCAGGGGTTCAGGAAGGTCATTCAGCACCAACATCTCAAGGACAATTATGTACAGACGATAAATGCTGGCTCAGCAGTCCCACAAGTGAATAGAAAAAAACTGCAGCGATTGTTGGTTAAACCTTGACATGGAATTGAACCACTCGATCTAAATGTAACACTCCATTTCTCATTCCAGGATTGAAAAAAAAAGCATTGCAACTGGACTTATACCAAGCAAATATAATTTCCTTGTCATGTACTTGACTTCTAACTCAGTATTCAGTCGGTCATGAGCATTTTTACTTCCAACTCCAACTGGAATGCAACAATTCTTGACATGAATGTCAATCAGTTGACAATTGAAAGTCAATGTTAGTCTGCTTTATTTGTGAAGATGAATCTTAAGTTTTTTTCACAGTTGGGGATGATGAGAAATGTGAAGGAGCAATATTGTTTTTCAAGGCATATTTTCCGTGGCCAAATTGTGTTGTGAGTTTTGATAAAGTCTGTGGAGGTGGCAGTGGAATGGCAATGTCATCGGATTAATAATCTAGAATGCCTGGCTGGTCTTCTGGTTTTGAGTCATACTGTGGCAGATTGTGAAATTTGAATTGCATAAAAATCTGGAACTAAATGTTGGCCTAATGGTTGACTTTTGTAAAAACACACCTGCTTCATTCATGTTTCTTGGGGAAGGAAATCTGCCATCCTTACTTGTTCTTGTCTGCAAATGACTCAACCCACGACAATGCGACTTACTCTTAACTGCCCTCTGAAATAGCCGAGCAAGCCATTTCAGTTGAAGGGCAAATCAGGATGGGCGAGAAATGCCCAGTGACTCCCACATCCAATTAGTGAATTGAAAAAAATACTGAATGAGTTCTTTCTGGGCATTTTAAAGATGAAGGACATATTACCAATGGAGCTGCTAAGAACACTCTCGCACAATAAACTGTGCACTATGACAACGTTGCATAGTCCTGTCTTGTCATTGTCAGATTCACATTTAGGGAAGTAATGGCAGCTCCAAAGCCTTATCAAGTGAAATTCAGGTGAGGCAAGTTAGCTTGAAAAATCTGATACTCTCCTTGTGCTGAAGAAAAAGTACAAATGCTGGACACTTTTATGGGTTATGTGGTAGGTTGGTCCTGGTCGAACTAATTTACCCTTTAAGGGTATATGTTCTTTGGCCTTTTAGCTGAGGAGGATCATAAGGGTGAGTTACACAATACTCTGTGACTGTAATATTTGCCATGCTGAGAGAAGCGAACACTCTTCTGACCCTTGTGCTCAACACATTCGCCAGACAGAGAGGCGAAACATCTTCAGGATCACCAAGTCAGTTTGAATGAACCCAAAGAAACCTTACAATATATTCACATATCAGCATCTGTAGTGGATTTTTAATCAATTGTAAACAGAGAATTATAGAGCAAATGGTTGAGGTTTTCGAGGCTGCTTTTCATTTCTTTTAAATTGGCTCTCAAAAACCCGAGTGGAACATTGCCTAATCAGCATTCACTCCCTCTGCAACTCTTTTCAGTTAATGTGGGGAGAGTAGAATTGTTTGCATCTCATAGTATCAGAAACATTTCTTCTTTATAGGAATTGTCATGAGTTTCCTTACTGTGTTACTTGTGAATTTGAAGCTCACGAGCTTTGATTCACCAGCATGAAGAACACTGGGCAGAAACGGTAGAGTGTGGATGCAGTATACAGAAACCAGCAGTGTGAGATAAAATGACTGCAGTGTACACACAAGCTGTTTGTTCCTTAAACACAAACAGGCAAGAATTTTCTGGTTGCTGTTTTGTAGCAATGAAGATTGCATGTAGAAAGACTTCCTTAGGGAACCCATTCAAAGTCAAACAGAACAGTTTATAATTTCATTTTTGGAGATTTATAATGTTGTTGCACCTGTGAGTAACCAAAGCAGCTCTTTCCAATTCACAGCCTCACGTGCAACCTTTATCTTTCTCTGGTAAATAAAGAAAACAAAGCCATTGATTTAGCCCTAAAAGTGGGGAGCATTTGAGAGATACATAATGAGTGTGCATGAGTTCTGGATTGAAATCGTATTTGCTATTTTTTCTTTTTCATTGAAGAGTTTGTTACCTTGATGTGTATAGGTCAGTGATTTAGTCTACTAATGAATCTTGCATCTAACATTTCAATTCCACTGTTTACTGTTTTGTTTACTGTCAAGCAAGTTTGTATTGTTATGTATTAACATCAGAGTCGAAGAGTGTGGTGTTGGAAAAGCATAGCCGGTCAGGCAGCATCTGAGGAGCAGGAGAATCGACGTTTCAAGCATAAGCTCTTCATCAGGAATGAGGGGGTGGCCCAAGAGGGCTGAGAGATAAATGGGAGGGGCTGGGGTGAAGGTAGCTGAGGATGCGACAGGTACAAGGAGCAGGAGAATTGCTGTTTTGAACCTGAGGAGCAGGTGAGTCAAGTAGGAGAATGTCAGTCAAGTCAAAATCTAAGTCAGGGTATGAATTGAAGAACCAGACAATTACCTATATATGAATAAAAGAATTTGCACATGTTTCTTGGTGATTAGTGTGGAAGCACACAGAAATGCGGTGTTATGCCATCAAGGCCATTTCTTGTATTCATTCTTGAAATGCGACTTGCACAGACAAGGTCAGCACTTTTTGCTCTTGAGAAGGTTATTCTGACCTCCTTTATTGAATCACTGAAGTCCATGTTGTGAAGGTGTTGTTAGATAAAGTTTTCCAGAATGTTGGTAATGAAGAATTGATCGTACATGTACAAATAGGCCAGGATGTGTGACATGGAAAAGTAGATGGACATGATTGTGTTCCCGTGTGGCTGCTACCTTTGTTTTTCAAGGTGACTGGCGTCCTGGGTTTGCAAATGTTGCTGAAGAACCTTGAGCAATTTGCTGTGATGGAACTCGAGGATAACTCACACCACAGTCACTGTATGTTATTCATAGAGGAAGTGCATGCTGATGCATGGAGTACAATCAACTTGATTAATTTCTTCAGGATAATGTTCAGCTTCTTTGCAGTTGAAGATAGTCTGACAAGCAGAGATAACTGATGGCTGCCTTGCAGGTGTGGAGAGAGGGTTTGAGGCAGTCAGAATGTGAGCCTTTCACTGCCGACTCCCAATCGCGAACATGTGCTGATAACCAGCCCATTTACTTGGTCAGTTCATTTGAATTTCTAATCAGTTTTGCTTACAGGTGATTTGGTGATAGTCATGTTGTTGAAAGCCAAAGGGAAGTGGTTAAACTTTCTTTAGTTCAAATAGTCATTAGCCAGTACTTGTGTCATGTATATAACACTTGGTCATTTCAGCACAGGCTTTACTAGATATTGCTGGCACACAAAGGCATTAATTTCTCCCGTATTCAAGGAAAGCTGAATCTGCAGCCATTTTAAAATCTGGACTCATCAAACATGGAAGGCGTGTCAATGATGATGCTAAGAAGCTGCTCAGAAAAGCTGTAACTAATTGACGTGTTGGAACTCATGTTGTGGTTCAGAATCAAGCCTTTGGCTAACAAAAATCTCATGGCTCTCACCAGACAAGCACTCCACACAGGAGGCAATGGTGTCGTGGTACTGTCGCCAGACTACTAGTCCAGAAACCCAAGTGATATTCGGGGACCTGGATTCAAATCCTGCCACAGCAGATGGTGGAGTTTGAACTCAATAAAAAATCTGGAATTAAGAGTCAAATGATGACTATGAAACTGTTGGCAATTGTCAGGAGAAAACTCATTTGGTTCGTTAATGCCCTTTAGGGAAGGAAACTGCCATCCTTACCAGATCTGGCCTGCATGTGATTGCAGACCCACAGCAATGTGGTTGACTCTTAACTGCCCTCTGGGCAATGAGGGATGGACAATAAATGCTGGCCGAGCCAGTGATACACACATCCCATGAATGAATAATAATTAAACGAAACAACTTGCTTTCTTCTTGCTTCCAACATGGTTCTCAGAATCCCACCTCTCATGGATTCCTTTTGAAACCTTCACTGTGTTCCCATCTGACATGCCATCCTGCTCTCGTTCACCATCTCCTCTCCAGCACCACCTTTCCCAGTTCCACAAAATATCTAATTCTTCTGTCCTGTTGGTTTCAGCTGTTGGTTGCATATTCTCCTCTGATCATTAAGCCCCAGGTTCAATTTCTACTCCTGGGCTTGTGCACACAAGTTGAGGCTGACACTCCAGTGCAGTACTGTTGAAGCCCTGCATTGTGAGAGGTGCCATCTTCCAGAAGAGACATGAAATAAAAGCCATGTCCCTGCTCAGATGAACATTTAAAAAAAGTACTCTATTTTGAAGAACAGCAGGGAACTTATCCTTAGTGTCCTGACCAATATTTATCCCTCAATGACTATTGCAAAAAAAAAGACACATTACCTGGTTGTCATCACATTGCTTTTTCTGAGGTTTTTGCTGAGCACAAATTAGCTGGCATACTTCCGATATTACACCTTGGCTACACTTTAAAAGTCCTCATGTGCTTTGAATTGAATTTATCGTCACGTGTACTGAGGCACAATGAAAAGCTTTGTCTTGCAAGCAATACAGGCAGATCACAGAGTTAAGTAGCATCGATAAGTAAATAACAGGTAAACAATGGCAAAAACCAAAACACAGGTACAGGCGAATGCTCAGAGTTTGTCAGTCCATTTGGGATTCTAACAACAGTAGGATAAAAACTATTTCAAAACCAGCTGGTGCGTGTGTTCAGGCTTCTGCACTTTCTCCCTGATGGTAGAGGTTTTAGAAAAGCATTGCCAGGGTGGGATGGATCTTTGAGAATGCTGGCAGCCTTTGCTTGACAGTGGGCCTGGTAAATGGATTCTATAGATGGGAAGTTGGCCTTTGTGATTGCCCGGGCCGAGTTCACCACTCTCTGTAACTGTCTTTGATCTTGAATGGTACAGTTGCCATACCAGGTAGTGATACATCCAGACAGAATGCTCTCGACAGTGCAATATAAAAATTGGCAAGGGTATTCACCTTTGAGACATAGGGTTGCCACAAAAGGTTCTGTACAAATAGTGGTTTTCCCTTTTTTTTATTGTTCACCACCCTTTGTATATTCCTGACAAAAATTAAATTTTCTTGTATTTGCAGTACCTCTTTATAACCCTAATTGTCTGATTCTATCCCTGACACTGCAATAGTTTCCTTACTTGTTAGCTCACTTCACTTCCTCCATCCACCTCGTCCGCCTCCCTCTGCCACTTTATCCCACTCTGCCATTCAATATTTTGGTCTTAATTTCAGCACAGAAGTTTTTGAATTTGAAGAAAATAACTTACACCTGTGACAAGTAATGTTTCTTTTAAACTTGTGCCATTTTCCAGCACCAGCATTGGGCCAGTTATGATGTGCGTGGCTTTTGTGAAATGTTGCAGCAGCAGAGCTGCAAAGAGTGATGGAAATTGACTGACCGCAGACAGCTGAGTTGTTGCTCCAGCCTTGTTCAGCATCTGTCAGGGCACGTAAAATTTGAAGTATTTTCATTATTTTGACAGCTTCATCAGAGTGAACAGATGTGACTGCTGACACATCTGACAAGTCCAAATCCCCACCAGGATATGAAAACATGGAAAGAAAGGACTAAGAGACAGCAAATGTCAGAATCAGTGGGTGACCTGTCTGAGGTGGATGGCATAATACAATTGCAGGTGAAGCTAAGTGCATCCCTTAAGCAGGGTGAGGCTGCTGGCCCTTGTTATTTGTTTGATGGCAAACTAAGGCACAGAACCAAAGTTCCCAGTGCCAAATGAGATCCAGACTGAAACGTGCTGCAAATTAGGGATAATATAAATGGAGGAAAGGGAGTTTGGTAACTTACTCCTTCAGAATGGGTAAGAAGTTGGATTTGCAGAAATGCAAACCCCATTGAGTATATAGGAAGCGCTCAAGGTGGAGTGATGAGACTGCCAAACTGTGAGGAAATTATTGTGCAAGCTTTACCAAATGTTGTCTGAAGGAACTTGTTGGATGCAGACCAGAATAAAATTAGTATCATTTTTGATCTGAAGAGATGTTAATGAACTGCTGCATAAATTTGGGTTCTAGTTAAGGGGTTACCTTAGAATTAATGCAGAGTGACAATTCCAGTCAGTGGACTGCAATCCCTCATTTGCCACCTGTTCAGTAGAAAGGATTGCCCTTACATCCAAGATTTTCTGATGTTTGATAAAACAAGGGAGCTTTTTATTTATCTGTGCATTAACGGCCAAATAATAGATTTCAGTAATGTTGCCTCAAGGACAATTAAAAGCCAAGGACATGGTGGGAATTACTGTGTTGGTTTTTCATTTGCAAGTGCCAGGGATCCTTGCTATCTACCCGAAAGGGCAGGCAGAGCTCTGATTTAAAATCTGATATAACTGATTGTACCTTTACCATGACAGTCCTTCTTCAGTAACGTAGTGAAGGGTCAACCTAGATGGTACGTGAACTATGGGATATTAATTCATAAATTTCTAACTTGGGAGACAACAGTGCTACCAAGAGCTGGTACTGTGTGTACCAATCTCCTTTTGGAAATTTGGTTTGAATTCTGCTCTTTAGTGTTTTGAAATTAGATAGCCAAGGACAGAAGGACCATGCATTTATAATGCATCTTTGAGGACCTTAGCATCTTCCAAGTTTTACACAGCAAATCAATTACTTTTGACATATACTTAATATGGTAAGGAAAAGAAAAATAGCCAAATTCCACATAGAAAGCTTCTATCAAGAACAGTGAGAAAAGTGGAATGTATACATTGTCTTGAATAGCATGAAGGTGTAATATCGGTTTAGATTAGATTACTTACAGTGTGGAAATTGGCCCTTCGGCCAACAAGTCCACACCGACCCGCCGAAGCGCAACACACCCAGACCCATTTCCCTATGTTTACCCCTTCACCTAACACTACAGGCAATTTAGCATGGCCAATTCACCTAACCTGCACATCTTTGGATTGTGGGAGGAAACCGGAGCACCCGGAGGAAACCCACGCAGACACGAGGAGAACGTGCAAACTCCACACACAGAGTCGCCTGAGGTGGGAATTGAACCCAGGTTTCTGGCGCTGTCAGACAGTACAACTCTTTAGCTCTTCTGCTAATGAGTGCTATAGGATCCTTTATATTCAGTTTGGAAGATGACTGCAATCTTGTTTTAGTATCTCATCTGAAATTTGATTTGGCATTTTTGATTATGTTTGATGAAAATGTGACTGGTTTAGCCACATTATTTCATGCTTTAAATGTGGCATGAACTTTAAAAAAAACTTGGCTCCGCGTGACAGGAAAGTTTTGCTGGACAAATTTGATCAAATGTTTTGAGGAGGTAACCAGGAATATTGATGAGTGTAATGCATTTGATGTGGTTTACATGGATGTTGGTGAAGCTTTTACTAGGTCCCTCTGGCAGACTAGTCAGGAATTTAAAACCTCGTCCGATTCCAAGCGAAGTGGCATATTGCTTCCTGCCTCTAAGTTTGGATTTAGAGGTGATGTCAGATGTATGTTTCTGTGAGTAGACATCTGTTTTCAATTGTTTTCCAGGGTTTGAAACTGGGTCTTCACTGTACTTTAATGATTTTGACTTAATTGTTGGGGGAATATGTTCAAGAGACTAGCAGATGACAAAAAAGTTTCAGGTGGTAAATAGGAGGATAGCTGTAAATTGTAGGGGGATACCAATGGACATGTCAGATGGATACAGCAGTGGAAAATAGAATTCAACCTGGAATAATGTGAGGTAGTGCACTTGGGGAGGACTAACAAGACAAGGGATAACACAGTGAATGATAAAATACTAGAAGGGCTGAGTATCAAACCTTGGTGTGCTTACATAAGGTAACAGGGCAGCTAGATAAAATGGTTCAGAAGGCAAATTAAATACTTGCCTTCATTAGTTGAGAGAAAAAATATAAGAGGAGCTTATGATGGAACTGTGTAAAATGTTTGTTGTGTCACAGTTGGAGTACTGAATGCAGTTCTGGTCACCACATTATCAGGAGGATGTCATTGTATCAGAGAACATGCCAGGAAATTTATAGGATGCTGATGAAGGGTCACTCGACCCAAAATGGGACAATAACCAGGGAACATAGATTTGAAGTCAAAGGTAAAAACTAATAGGTTAAGGAGAAATTCTTGTTTTACCCAGAGCAGTGAGAATCTGGAACTCACTGTCTGAAGAGGTGATTCAGTGATAAACTTGCATTAGATTTAAGTAATATATAGCTGATCAAGGTTTACCATACTAGACGTTAAACTGGAAATGCATTAGCATGGATAAATCCCCAGGACCTGATCAGGTGTATCTTAGAACTCTGTGGAAAGCTCGGGAAGTGATTGCTGGGTGTCTTACTGAGGTATTTGTATCATCAACAGTCACAGATGAGGTGCCGGAAGACTGGAGGTTGGCTAACGTGGTGCCATTATTTAAGAAAGGTGCTGAGGACAAGCCAGGGAACTATAGACCGGTGAGCCTGACATCGGTGGTGGGCAACTTGTTTGAGGGAATCCTGAGGGACAGGATGTACATGTATTTGGAAAGGCAAGGACTGATTAGGGATAGTCAACATGGCTTGGTGCGTGGGAACTCATATCTCACAAACTTGATTGTGTTTTTGAAGAAGTAACAAAGAGGATTGATGAGGGCAGAATGATGGATGTGATCCATATTGACTTCAGTAAGGCTTTCAACAAGGTTCCCCATGGGAGACTGGTGAGCAAGTTTAGATCTCATGGAATACAGGGAGAACTAGCCATTTGGATGCAGAACTGGCTCAAAGGTAGAAGATTGAGGGTAGTGGTGCAAGGTTGATTTTCAGGCTGGAGGCCTGTGACCAGTGGAGTGCCACAAGGATCGGTGCTGGGTTAACTACTTTTCGTCATTTATCTAAATGATTTGGACATGAGCATTAGAGGTATAGTTAGTAAGTTTGCAAATAATGCCAAATCGGAGGTGTAGTGGACAGCGAAGAAGGGTACCTCAGATTACAACAGGATCTGGACCAGATGGGCCAATGGGCTGAGGAGTGGCAGATGGAGATTAATTTAGATAAATGCCAAGTGCTGCATATTGGGAAAGCTAATCTTAGCAGGACTTATACACTTAATTGTAAGGTCTGAGGGAGTGTTGCTGAACAAAGAGACCTTGGAGTGCAGGTTCATAGCTCCTTGAAAGTGGAGTCACAGGTACAAAGGATAGTGAAGAAGGCGCTTGGTATTCTTTCTTTTATTGGTCACAGTATTAAGTACAGGAGTTGGGAGGTCATGTTACAGCTGTCCAGGATATTTATTACGTCATTTTTGGAATATTGCGTGCAGTTCTGGTCTCCTTCCTATTAGAAGGGCGTTGTGAAACTTGAAAGGGTTCAGAAAAGATTTACAAGGATGTTGGCAGGGTTGGAGGATTTGAGACATAGGGCAAGGTTGAATAAGCTGGGGCTGTTTTCCCTGGAGCATCAAAGGCTGAGGGGTGACCTTATAGAGGTTTATAAAATCATGAGGGGCATGGGTAGGGTAAATAGACAAAGCCTTTTCCCTGAAGTGGGGGATTCCAGAATGAGAGGGCATAGGTTTAGGGTGAGAGGAGAAAGATCTAAAAGAGACCTGAGGGGCAAGTTTTTTAATGCAAAGGGTGGTGCGTGTGTGGAATGGACTGCCAGAGGAAGTGGTGGAGGCTGGTACAATTACAGCATTTAAAAGGAAACTGGATGGGTATATGAATAGGAAGGGCTTGGAGGGACATGGGCTGGGTGGTGGCAGATGGGACTAAATTGGGGTCGATTATCTGGTCGGTATGGACGGGTTGGACCAAAGGGCATGTTTCCATGCTGTACATCTCTATGACTCTGTGAAATCTTTCAATGACATTTAGTTTCTCACTCCTTCAAGTTCTTTCCCTCCCTCACTTCCCTGACAATTGGTCATCCCTCAGCAACTATCCAAGTGTGAAGATTTGGTAATATGATTCCTTTGGAAATGTCAAAGCTGCTTCACTTGTCAACTGATCAATGCCCCAGTCACTGTGGCAACAGCTCCAGGTCGATCACGCCCTCCCTTTAGGGGTTGATAGTCTGCCTTTGAACAACAAGTCACAACTCGGTGCAAGGGTGTAATTACTGGAGGACAAGAGGATTGGAGATTGAGTGGTTTTCATTCTTTCCCCTGCCGCAGGTGGGATATGGGCTTGTGGGGCGGGGTGCAAGCTGACAAAGCACGAAAAGTACACTCTAGGTGAAGATTACTGCTGAGCATTTCGAAAGGAGAATCCATCGAGTGAAACAGCATGAAGCAAGAATCTTAAATGCAGTCTTGCTGATCTCCAGGAAACCAGAAATTGTTCCCGCCATCAGCCACCTCATTATTTGAGGAATCTTAGACAAAGGCAGTGTGTGAGTTAATAAGGTTCAAGACCTTCACAGATTCACGTCGTGTTGCCTTCCAGTGGCCACTGTATTCAAAATTATCAAATGAGCTTTTCAGGCAGTTCAAACCAATGTGTAATCGGGAATAAACAAAAGTTGTCCCAAATCTTGATCTGTGGCCTGGCCAGAATGACCAGATTTTCAAAAGTGAAAACCAAGACACGTTAAAGTCATGAACACAAAGCTCTATGCTGATTGACATGTTGGGCACTGAATGGCAGGAGTCTGGGGACAAGTGAATGAAAGTGGGATATCATGTAATGACATCTGCCAGATTATGTCTAGCTACAGCTGTCAATTCTATTCAGCAGGTTATTTAAAAGGCACAATTAGCAATGGAGCCACTAAACTCATGTTTGACGGGGTGGGGATACAGGTATTCTTTGTGTGGTACAGTGCAATTAAATGAGTGCTTATTCTGTATTTGTCAGAAAGGGAAAAGATAAAAACACAGACATGCAAATTATTTCTTGGAAATTGTACGGTCACTGAAACATTTCATGAAAAATTTGGGCTGTCATGACTGATAGCCCAACAGTTGTCCAGATTGGGATTTCTGCTCACCCTGGGCTGAACGATGCAAATCCTCAGAGGAATTGACTTCAAGACTCAATAGATTTCCCAGTGAAGATGATAGACGTGGTTATACATTTTGGTTGGCATGGACCAGTTTGGGCCAAAGGACCTGTCTCTGTGCTGTAGGACTCTATGACTTTACTGGGAGTCTTTCCCTCTGGGTATCACTGCTGTTTTTCAGATGCCTCTTCAAGGGTACCTCTTGCACCAAGCTTTTGGTACACCTGTCCTAATATCACCTTTGGTCCCCTGTTTATATTGTTTGCCTGATACTTACCCAATGAAGCATGTTGAAGTGTTCAACACATTAAAGTTTTGCATAAATCCAAAGAATTCTAGTTGTTAAACTGGGTGCTCCACCTGGCAGAATAATAACTGGTTATGTGAGGTCTGGGAGCAAGAGCTAGGAGTGGAGATCTCTTCTGAAACATGGGAGAACATATGGGAGAATACTCGAAAGATCTCAATCTGTAATAGGACATGCACTACGCAGTTAAAAGTTCTGCACAGGGTTCATCTAGCACCAGACCATCTGGTGCAGTTTAAAAAAGGGGCATCTTCAGTGTGTCCCAAATGTAAAATAAGTGAAGGTACTCTTACCCATTGTTTTTGGACATGCCACAGGCTCTGTGTTTATTGGAGCACCATGGCAGGAGAGATAGGGAGAGTATTGAGGACTGAGGTCAAAGTAGACCCAATATCTCTCCTCTTAGGTCTACCGAATTTAGACGGGCATGGGAAGAAACTATTTAATATTCTTGCGTACTGTGCACGGAAGAATATTCTGATGAACTGGGTGTCTGAGAACCTGCCAGACTTGCTGGGATGGCAGAAATTAATTATGGAGCACATTCCCTTGGACATTTTTATAAACATGGTGCACCACACAACAGACCATTTTTATAAGACATGGCAGCCCTGCTTGAATTATTTGGATATAGATTTGTCAATTATCTTAACTAGGGCATTTGTTTAACCAGGATGGTTAGGTTTGTCAAGCCCTGGGCCCTGAAGGGAGTCTCCTGAGTTAATATGGGTATATACACAATGCTCCTCTGTTTGGGAGCTTTGCACCGAGCATGGCTGCTTTGTCGTCTATTTTTTTTTTGGTTTTTTTGCTTTTTTTTTGATTGATTATTTATTTATTATTGGTATTCCTTTCCATAGTGTTAGGGTTTATTTTGTATTATAGGGTAGGTTAGTAGTTAGTAGACAGTAGTTGTATTGTAATTTGTGGTGTTTTTTTCTTTTTATTATACTGATATTTGTTATTGATTGTATTTTTCAATAATTTTATATGTTTGTAAAGTTAAAAAAATTGCTAATAAATATATTTACAAAAAGAACTGGGTGCTCCACATCAGGAATCGGGCTCGGATTCTATTATTTCTCCCCCCGCTTTCTTGTTGGTGTATTTCCAGCCTTTCGTGTTGTTGTCTGCCCATTACAGGCAATAATTTCTGTATCCTGGCCTGAAGGATATCTTACCCTCAGCACAATGCTCTGAACTGGATGTCCCGATTGTTGCATTCAGGGAAATTGATTTCAAAGCCGCAGTGACTTACATATTTGCTTCTTATTTTTCTTTAGTTCTTGAGGCACTCAGGTTTTCATGAGCTTTTTGTTATGACAAGTATTTTTGGCATACAGCAGTCGTACTCTGGTCAATGAGTTTGTTCCTGTGAATTCTTCTTGTCTGAGGCATCCAAATGAACAAAATGAAGGTGACCAGTGTAGAGATATCTGATACAAAGGATGCTCTAGCCACACTTAGGGGATGTACAGTCCCACATCTGCTTGTACATTATCAATTTTCATTACCTTTATCTAAAACTTTTACAAATGAAGACATATTTCACTTCAGAAATATAAGTGCAGATTGTAAGTGCACAGAGAAGCTCTTTTTCCCTTAAGCAAGCTGGGACAAGGGAACTGATGGCATAATAAGATATGAAAAAATGCCTAACAGTAATGTTCCTTGCAAATGCTGCAATGCCATGTATTCAGTGAGTGAGCATGATAAATAGCCAGTTATAAACTGATTATCTGCATCAACCAAGGTGCTACAGACATCTCTGCAAAACTTGTTACGTGGAAAGCTATAATCACAGAGCATGTGTTTGTCCATGTGATGACCACAGCAGGCATGTCTGCAGAGTGATCCATGAACTGCAAATTTTTATTGCTCATTTTTTCACACCTGTTATTTACTTCAAGAATATCTTACTGAAATGGAAGGGGTGTTTGTAACTTGAAATCAGAATTCAGTAGATGTGGCAACGTCTGTGGTTGAATAGCTGGAGATTTGCTAGAGTTTAGCTGGAAAAGTTGGACGTCATGGTGTTGGAGGGTATAGAGTCATAGAGATGTACAGCACGGAATCAGACCCTTCAGTCCAACCCGTCCATGCCAACCAGATATCCCAATCCAATCTAGTTCCACCTACCGACACCTGGCCCATATCCCCCCAACTCTTCCTATTCACATACCCATCCAAATGCCTTTTAAATGTTGCAATTGTACTACCCTCCACCACTTCTTCTGGCAGCTCATTCCATACATATACCACCCTCTGCGTGAAAATGTTGCCTGTTGGGTCTCTTTTATATCTTTCCCCTCTCACCCCAAAACCTATGCCCTCTAGTTGTGGACTGCCCCACCCCAGGGAAAATACTTTGTCTATTTATCCTACCCATGCCCCTCATGATTTTATAAACCTCTATAAGGTCACCCCTCAGCCTCTGACACTCCAGGGAAAACAGCCCTAGTCTATTCAATCTCTCCCTATAGCTCAAGTCCTCCAACCCTGGCAACATCCTTGTAAATCTTTTCTGAACTCTTTCAAGTTTCACAACACCCTTCCGATGGGAAGGAGACCAGAACTGCATGCAATATTCCAAAAGTGGCCTAACCAATGCCTTGGACAGCTGAAACATGACCTCCCAACTCCTGTACCCAATACTCTGAACAATAAAGGAAAGCATACCAAACGCCGCCTTCGCTATCCTATCGACCTGCGACTCCACTTTCAAGGAGCTAGGAACCTGAACCCAAATCTCTTTGTTCAGCAACACTTCCTCGGACCTTACCATTAAGTATATAAGTCCTGTCCTGATTTGCCTTTTCAAAATGCAGCACCTGAAACTTACCTAAATTAAACTCCATTTGTCTCTTAGCCCATTGGCCCATCTGATCAAGATCCCATCCTAATCCGAGGTACCCTTCTTTGCTATCCACTACACCTCCAACTTTGGTGTCATCAGCAAACTTACTAACTATACCTCTTATGCTCACATCCAAATCATTTATATAATTACATATATTGATGTGGATAGGGAATTGGTCAGTGGGGATAAGGGTTTCATTTTCATGTTAGCAACCTGAAGTCAGTTGGGTTTCCAGTGCTGGGACTGCAACTGTTTACAATATACATTAATGCCTTGGAGGAATGTAGTTAATGTACTGTCATCAAATTTGCAGACAACAGAAAAGTAGGTGGAAAGGCAAGTCTTGAGAGCAATACAAATAGTCACAAAGAGATAGTGATGGGTTAAATCACGAGGCAAAGAGTTGCCAGCACAGTATAATGTGGAAAAACATGAAGTTGGAAGGGAGAACAAAAGAACAGTATTATTTAAATTGAGAAAAAAAACTGCAGAATGGTGCATCAAAAAAGGACTTCAGGCCTCTTGTTCATGAAACACAGAAAGGTGGCATGCAGGTGCAGTGGGTAATCAGGACGGCTGATGGAATGTTGGCCCTCACTTGAAGGGGGTTGGAGTAGGTGTAGGCAGGTTTTACCGCTACTGTACAAGGTCCTGGGAAGGCCACATCTGGAGCACTATGAGCAATTTTGATTCTCTTATTTAAATAAAGATAACATTTCATTGGAGGCAATTCAGAGAAGGTTCACTCGGATGATCTGTGGTATGGGGAAATTGTCTTGTGAGCAAAGGCTAAACAGATGGGCACTCTACTCACTGGTGTTTAGAAGAATGAAAGATGATCTCATGGAAACATATAGGATGCTTCAGGGGGTAAATTCTGAGAGAATGTTTCTTCACCTGAGAGAGTCGAGCACCGGGGGCATAGTCTCAGAATAGAGGGTTGCCAATTTAAGACTGAGTTGAGGAAGAATTTCTTCTCTCAGAGGGTTGTGAAGTTTTGGAACACCTTGCCACGAAGAGCTGAGCGGGCAGAGTCCTTGTGCATATTTAAGGCTGAGAGAGATAGTTTCATGACCAGTCAGGGAATCAAGGATGACAGGAAAAGGGCAGGAAAGTGAACATGAGGAATGTTAGATCAGCCATGATCCTATTGAATGGTGGAGCAGGCTTTAGGGTCCGAATGGCCTATTCCTGTTCCATTTTTATTGGTCAGAGTACTGAATACTTGAGTTAGAAGGTCATGTTGTGGCTGTTCAGGACATTAGTTAGGCCACTTTTGGAATATTGCATGCAATTTCTGATCTCCTCCCTATTGGAAGGATGTTGTCAAACTTAAAAGGGTTCAGAAAAGAATTACAAGGGTGTTGGCAGGGTTGGAGGATTTGAGCTAGAGGGAGAGGCTGAACAGGCTGGGGCTTTTTCCCTGGAGCGTCGGTGGCTGAGGGTGACCCAAGAGAGGTTTAAAAAATCATGAGGGGCATGGATAGCATAAATAGACAGGGTCTTTTCCTGGGGCGGGGGAGTCCAGAACTCGAGGGCATAGGTTTAGGGTGAGAGGAGAAAGATATAAAAGGGACCTACCGGGCAACCTTTTCACGCAGAGGGTGGTGCGTGTATGGAATGAGCTATCAGAGGAAGTGGTGAAGGCTAGTACAATTGCAACATTTAAAAGGCATCTGGATGGGTATTTGAATAGGAAGGGTTGAGAGTGGTATGTGTCAAGAACTGGCAAATGGGTCTATATTCGGTTGGGATATCAAGTCGACATGGACAAGTTGGACTGAAGGGTCTGTTTCCGTGCTGTACATCTCTATGACTCTATGTTACATCCATAAGTAGACTGAACAGAACAGGTTCTGGGCAAGTGTGAAGCTCTCTTAATCTTGCTTTTATGGCATTTTGATTTATTTCCTTCAGTCGTGTGGTTCATCTCAGAGTTGGGTCATCTTTCATCTTGGGTGCCCTTTGGCTAAGAACACTGCCATACCCTGATTTATGCAGATCAAACTTAAGATGGCTGCTGTTTTAATGTTGATGATTAATTTTTCCACAAAGGAACAAGTCAGTTCAAGTGGAATTACCTTCACCCATCCAGATTCGGATTTTTTCAGAAGCTTTGAATTCTCTTATCTCTGTAAGATCCCATTGTGTTGTCCAAGGATTAAGTGTATTACAAATATCTCAACACAGTCAGAGATCCCTTTATGGCTGATGCTAAGAAAATACACCAGTTTGTCTAATTTCGGTTGACAGTTAAATCAACAAGGACTATCATCTGACTTTTGGGAGCCAACTTGTCAGATGCTGTGCCCATTTTAAAAATCCTTTAGAAAATTTAATGTATACAAGTTATTCATCTAATGTGTGATTCCTGCAGCTGCCATTCTGATGACGTTGGCAGGGACACGAGAGTAGTTTAGCTTTGGCTACCATCCTGGCCTCAACTGTTTTAGCTTTGCAGATGCTGGCAGATCTGCTGAGTTCCTACTGCATTTTCTGCTTTTGTTTTAGAGTTTCAACATCTGCAGCTCTGTATTGTGTTTCACTCTGTGGTGGATTATGACCAATGTGCAATGGTGGAAGAGGGGTGACAGCAACCTGGCAACTAATTTTACATTTGCACTTCCCATTTTTTGTTTCTGTTGCCATGTGTAGATTTCAACATCCAGAACTTCAAATCTTGGTGAAATCTGCTTTTAGTGAGTGACTCAAAAGTTTTGTTTCATAGCACACCGCACTGTTCAGAAATGGTGAAATATTTCAGTCGTGACCATTTTGTGTTTGCTACACAAAAGCAGCTAAACTCTGTGTCAATTGATACTTTGTACATTTTTGACAGTTAAATTAATTGTCTACTTGCTCTGGGCATGTTATTATTATTTCAGAAGACGCAAAAGCAATTTGCTCCCAAATATTGAATGTGATGACGTATCAAAATGCATAATTGGGTGCTGGTGGTGAAAAATAGAATGCTCTGGGTGCCTCATTTGCTGTGAAGACAGTGTCAGATATTAATTTAATTACTTGATCATTATGAGGAGAGATTTTCTGTGCAGTGTGTTTGTATTTGAAGCTTCAAACGCTGCTTGATGACTGACAGATTTAAAAGTAAACAAACATTCCATAACCAAGTCTTGTAAATTAAATTGAATTAGGGGCTGATTCTTTCAAGCAACGATTATTTGAAGAAGTCCTTGGAGTGAAACACCGAAAGCCATGGGGGCTCTGTCGCATTAAGTCCGCATTAAAATATTTCCCAATAGCCACAGTTTTCTGTTTGCAATAGCTAACTTGGTGCCTTTATTTCATTCTTGTGAATGTCGAGAGCAATCATTTTGAAAACATGCAATGATCGCACACATAATTAATCCAAGGGATTACACACGGTCTTGTCTCTTTCTTTTTACCCTCTGCTCACAGACAATCCAAAGTGCCAGAATTCTTGGTGTCAAATCCACGCAGCTGCTTCCTGCAAACTTTAATCAAAAGAAACAAGGCTTGAGATAATAGCACCTCATTATGTCTTGCAGAAATCTCTGAAAATGTTCTGCAACCAATAAATTACTGTTGTTTGCAGCGTCTACTGAGTGCAGACAACTGAGCAGCCATTCTTCCAACAGCAAATAAAATAACTTGGCTGCTAGTTTTTCATGCAGAGAAATGTTGTGATTGTTTCTCAATTTGAGGACGACGTCCATCAAGCTCCCGCGGGTCTGTGAGTCTTCTTGTGACCAAACAAGCCGAATCTTGACCTGTGTATCGTGGGGCCAAAAGGTGGTCAGATCCAGACTGGAGGCAACGAATTTGGGTCAAACAGCATCAGGACAAAGTTCAGCGTTAAGCTGAACTTCACAAACAGACTGGGAGGGGTCTCTGTCTGTGAGAAACAAAGCCCACTCACTTCAATAATTTCAGTCCGAGACAAGATCTGAATCAGTAGTGCCATTTATTTTACACTTGCAAGTGGGTGTGATGTCCACTTCCCTACAAGGCAAGGGACATACACACACTAAATTCAATTCATCCACAACATTTATATGATTTGATGTCTATTGTTTTACACTGCTCCCTCCCCTGTTTACATCGTCCACTTCCCTAAGACTGGCCCCCATTACCCCTGTTTATCGCTTGCCTTATCCGGCCTTGTCTGTGACAAAATGCTTATTTCTGGTCTCACAAGGCTGTTTGACCTCATCCTGCTGTAGGTCATTGTTAGGCATATTCTTTCTTCATCATTATCTACCCCCTTCATCTGTGCCTTTCCCAAGGCTGTTCTGATCCCTATGACCCTTTTAATTGGGGTTTGTTCCTGTGTTTTTGTAAAAGTGGGAAGCACATGTTTATATCTACTGTTTGTACAGGCGTATCTAGCTTAACTTCATCCCCTCACAACATCTTATCTACTTGCCCATAATGTCTACCTTCTGACATACAGTTTTAGCTAATACAAAAACAATTATATATTTCCTCCACATCGTTTCCATTCTTGTTGACTCAGCTCTTGGCTAAAACAATTACACACTGGTGTGAGTTCATTTTACTTTGAAAGATGGAATTGCAGAATTGCAGAAGTAACATTAATTTACCTATATCCCACACTGTCCACCATTTTATCAAATGAAAGCATCTTTGTCAATGGAACAGTCCCTTCCTCAATGTAGCAAAAAATCATCAGCTTGCAGTGCACATCAGTCTGGGAAAATGAGGTTCATGTCAGAGAATTCTGGCTCCAGGACATGGCCCTCTTCCCACTCCAATTTTGCCCTCATTTAAAGTCCATTACAATGGGACTTAGGAGTCACAGTGGTCTGATTCAGCCACAGTTGAACAAACGAGGTAAAAACAATGACTGCAGATGCTGGAAACCAGATTCTGGATGCTGCCTAAACTGCTGTGCTCTTCCAGCACCACTAATCCAGAATACAGTTGAACAAAGCCGACACACAGAAAGACCTTAACAGTTTGGGGTTTGCATGATACCTCTTGGCACACAGCCTTATGAGAAAAATTGACTCCATGCTCTCTGCTTACAGCTACAGGTAGTTGTTCTATAAAGCAATGGTTGCTTCTTGTGCAACCCTGCATTATCGAAAAATTGCGCTTTAGAAACAGCTTTTGAAGTGTTGACGATGTAACCTTATTACGCAAACACACATTTTAAACGTTTGCACTTTAGAAGCAGTGTCCCCAATTTATCAATCACGTTACAAGGAATTTGCGTTATCGCAGAATGACCTGCGTAACGCTATTTTAATTGTTCAGATGTCAGCCATACAACTTCAGCATGTATTCAGAAGTAGGAACCATTTCATTTGGATCCTCAAGCTCTCATTTTACCAGTTAGATGTTTTGTGTCAGGTTAGCTCCATCCATCTTGATGATACTGCACAGTTTTGTCTTGCAAGAGGTCCCAATGCAAGTATGTGTGTTATATATAAAATAGTTCCCATGTGAATTGTCTCTGTTGCTATCATGCATTGTACTACATCTTGCATAAGACAAGTACTTTTTGCTAAGATACTGTAGTGGTCTATACTCTACCACTGTTATATGAGAAGGGCTGATGAAGGGCTTTTGCCCGAAACGTCGATTTCGCTGCTCATTGGATGCTGCCTGAACTGCTGTGCTCTTCCAGCACCACTAATCCAGTATTTGGTTTTCAGCATCTGCAGTCATTGTTTTTACACTGTTATATGAGACTGAGTCCCTGCCTCTGAAACAGAAAGCCTGGGTTCAAGATATTGAAATTCACTCATGACTACCTGTTCCAGAGGTGTGTCAGAACATCCTGAACTGGTTGACTTGGAAATATCTGGAAAAGAGGACATCAAGGACTTTTGAAGCATGGTGGTAATGTCCTTACCTCTGGGCCAAGGGGCCTGTGTTCAAATCCCACCCGCTCCAGAGCTGTGTAATAAGATCACTGAACAGATTGATTAAAAATATCTACACCTAAAAGAGTAGAAATGAGGATAGATTCGATTCTGTTTGTGGAAGTGCAGAGAAAGATTTACGCAGTCACGAGTCTCTAGTGCTTGGTTAAAGAGAGCAAGAGAAGCCAATGTTTTGTTCTGGGAATTCTGATAGCACCACCACTTGGAGGCAGCTGTTTCTATTTGGCTAAACCTGGCATTGTTTCCTTTACTCATCAACCTGTTCAGCGATGTCATTATACACCTCTGGAGCAGGTGGGACTTGACCCAGGCCTTCTGGTCCAGAGGCAGGGACAGCGCCACTGCTCCACAAAAACCCAACCAAGCCTGGCCTTGTTAATTCATGAACACCTTCAGCAGTAGCTGTTCTGTGTTTTGCTGTTAGACAAGGAGGTAGAAGCAAAATTACCAGACCACTGCTGTCTGCGGGAAAAAAGGAGAATGCAGTAGGAAGAACCGTTGGTGGTAGTGAACTACCCCAGCCACAAATCATCAGTGATCCGGAACCTGAAATTGTGAAAGAAAATGCAGCCAATGTTTTTCTGTGTGCCCCATTCCCAACTATTTAATTTTCAATCAGTTGGGACACTCAATAAATTGATAAAGAGATTCAAGGATGCTGGAAATCTGAAAAGAAAACAGAAGAAGTACAAAAGTCTCAGTCAGTCATGCAGTGATAGTGGACAGAAGGAGAGTTAACTTTTCAGGTTCTAGACCTTCCATCAGAATTCAAAACACCATGTTCATAAAAGGTTAACTTTGTTGTTCTCCAAAGATGCTGCCTGGATTACTTCCAGCTTTTTTGTTGGATCATACCAAAGTACTTTATCAGTCCAGGATGACACATTCACCATAGAGCAATACCACATATAGATTCATACGAAACTGGAGTAAAACCGTCTCTTATGGAGATGTACCTCAAATGCATCCCTGCAGAACTCAATTCAACTCCTTGCCCTGAGGTACATTGCCAGTTCCATCAGGCTCAAACTGCAAGCCAAAAAATACATTGAACAAGTTGATAAGAAAATTGTACATCTTCAAACAGGATTGTATTTTTAAACACAAACACTGGTTGTGTTTAAATTGCTTCCATAACAGGAAAACAAAGTCTCGTTGAAAGCCAATCAAAATCTGGAGTGTTCTCCTAAATGTGTAGATGGGAGTTTGTAACAGCTGTAGCATGTGTTGACTACTGAAAGCCTTTGAAATTCTATCTTCTTGGAAAGTTGCTCCGGAAAATATGACAATGATAAGTTAGCAACCAGAAACCTTAGTGCAATAGCAATGTTTGAACATGAAGTCTTGCCAAGCTCCTGAACTACTCAGTAACTGACAAGTTGTCACACCATTCATCAGGGTAGCACTTGCCCTCGGCGTTGGTGCACATTTCATTGACTTTTTCTTTGTGTTGTTTTTTTTTTGGCATGCCAGTTTGCTATTTTCTCCATAACCACCCTCCTTGCCACACAGGCAAACCAAGATTCAAATGGATATCCACTTATGTTGTGCGAGCATCTGAATCACATAGTCATGATGATTTCTGAGGAACAGCTACAGTGGAAGAAACTCATGAAGCACAGCAGTTTGTTGGTTGCCAGGCAACAGGAGCCAGCTAGGTGAGAGTTGAGGCTCTCCTGAGCTACTGGCACTCTGAGATTTTTCTTTGAATTTATCCACATTAAAGAAAAGATATAATTCCATGTCTGTGATCGTTTCGAAAGACATGATTACCCGTGGGGTACTGCTGAAGCAATTAATAGCTCATCAACACGGCAGCAGAGACTACAGATTCAAGAGACTGTCTTAGCTATGTTTACATTTCATAGTCGATGGTTTGTGTTTTTTTTTAATTCGACGAAGGCTGATCTAAAATACATGATCCATTATAAAACCATTATTGAAGTTCTAACTTCATCTAAGGTGCAATAGTTTGGGATTGCTCTTACCTCTGGGGTGGAAAGCTCGTGGATTCAAGTTCAGCTGCAGAGATTTATGCACAAAATCTGGACCAATAATATCAGTCTGATACGAGGGATGCCATCTTTTTGATGGAGGCATTAAGTGGAGAGACTGTCAAGCCCCTTTGAATATTATAAATCCATTGCACTGTCAGAACAGCTTAAGGGAAATTCTTCTCAATATTTGTCCTCGACCAACATCAGTAAAAACAGATTATCTGATCTTTAGTACATTGTTAATGATATTTGTAATAAAGGCTGTTGGCGGATATTAGTCTGTGTTGTCAACACCATTAAGGTAGAAAAAGAAGAAACTGTTGTTTGTGGGAGTTTGTTGCAGCATTTTGGCGGTCACATTTCCTTCATGCAGGAGTGACAGCATGGCCAAATTGGTACCAAATTGGTTTTAAAGTGTTTCAGTGAATTCTACAGTCATGAAATTTGCAGGATAACTTCCTTCTCAGAAGACTGCAGCCAGAGCCAAAGTCATTGGGGTATGGATGAATCAGCTGTACGGGGGGGGGGGGGGGGGGGGGGGGGGGAAGGAAGAGGAATGGAAGGACAATAGACCAGGGATTCTACATTCAGGGGAAACAGATATGGATTTCTGCAGCCATTTATGTGATTTCAAATCAACAAAATGCCAGGATAAAGGATGTCACAGATTGGTTTCTTGCCAGAATTAACACTCAGAGATAGGATTCAGTTCAAATTGAAAAAAGTATGGATTAATCTGGGATAGTCAGCATGGTTTTGTTCAGGGAAGGTTGTGCCTTACTCACTTAAATGAGTTTTTTTTTGAGGAAATAACAATGAAGATTCCTGAGGACCATGTAGTGGATGTTGTCCACATGGATTGTACTGAGGCATTTGACAAGATACCACATGATCAGCACATGGGTTGCAGGAGAATGTGGTGAGTTGGATCCAAAATTGCTGCACTGAGAGGAAACCAAGGGTAATGGTTGGCGCAAGTTGTTGCAAGTGTGAAAGCAGTTTCCTATTGTGTTCCACAGGATTCAGTATTTGGTTCCTTGCTGTTTGTGGTATTAATGAATGATTTAGACAAATGTGGGAAGTATGACTAGGAAATCTTCAAACAACACAGAAATTGACCGGGTCATTGATAATGAAGAGGATGCTATCAACTGCAGGACGATGTCAGTGGTTTTGTTGAGTGAGTGGAATAGGAGCAAATGGAAATTAATCTAGCCAAGTACGAGGTTATACATTTGAAGAGGGCATGCAAAGCAAAGGAACAGACAATAAATGGGAAGCTATTGAGAGGGGTGGAGGAAATGAGAGACCTTGGAGTGCATGCCCATATGTCCATGAAGGTAGCAGGACAGGTAAATTAGCTTGTAAAGGTGGCAAATGGGATGCTTGATCAAACTTTGTGCTCTGGACAACTGGAGCTGGAAAAACAAATGAAGGACATAATTGCCCGAGAGAGATTACAGAGTGGATTCCCAAGAATGTTGCCAAGGCTTGAAAAATATGGGTGCGAGTAAGATTGGATTGGATATGATTATTTTCTTTAGAACAGGATGATAAAGCAAGGTCAACAAAATAATGAGAGGCTTGGAGAGAGTAATCAGGGTTTCCCTTGCTGCGAAGTTTATCACCAGAGGCCACGGATTAAAGGTGATTGGTTTAAGATTAAAGGTTTAGAAAAAGATGAGGAAAAACACTTTTCACCCAGAAGATGGTGCGTATCAGGAATTTGCTGCATGGGTTAGTGGTTAATGCAGAAAACCTCAACTCATTTAAAAGGAACCTGCTTTTGAAGTGCTGTCACATACATGCTTCAGAACAGATGCTGGAAAATGGGATGACAGTGGGTGGTTCATTTATTCAGATGGTGCAGATGTGATGGGTTGAATGGACTTTTTCTACATTGTAACTTTTCTATAGATTAGATTAGATTCCCTACTGTGTGGAAACAGGCTATTCGGCCCAACAAGTCCACACCGACCCTCTGAAGGGCAAAGGGCAACCCACCCAAACCGCTTTTCCCTCTGACTAATGCCCCTAACACTATGGGCAATTTACCATGACCAATTCACCTGACCTGCACATCTTTGGACTGTGGAAGGAAACTGGAGTACCCGGAGGAAACCCACGCAGACACGGGGAGAATGTGCAAACTCCACACAGACAAGGCTGGAATCAAACCTGGGACCCTGGTTTTGGGCTTAATGTTTTGAAAATTTGGCTCAATTTTGGGAGTTTTCATTTATGTTTTCCCTGTGAGCGCTGGCAACAGTTCTTATGCAGTTTTACTTTGTACATCTCATAAAGCATGCACTGCACCTCCACAGTGCAGCTCTCACACTGTTTTGCCTTCAGCTGTGGTAAACGTGGCCACGCAATGCTAGATCCTGTGACATTCATGCTGCTCATGCTATATTACAATCCTAGCTGCACACCATTTCAAATCAGGAATTGCTGTCCATAGTTTCCGTATGTCAGAAATTTCAAAGGATGTGGCTGACAGAGGCACATTGGCAGTCCAGTTCACAGGCAGGGACCTGGAGGTCCTGGTGGAAGGGCTGGTTGAGGGGTAGCCTGTCCTCCTCCCCTTGGACTGCCAAAGGGAACCATGGCATCAGACTCTTCACGTCTGGACTGAAGTTGCCACCTGGACCATTGTGGTGTCCATGGTCTGCAGGGACACTCCACAGTGCAGGAAACAGGCCAGTGACCTTCTGTGCTCTACAAGGCTGGTGCCATCATCATTTTTCTGCTTATTCACACTCACTGCACTGTACACACCTCCTACTAAAATGCATGGCCTACCACTGTCATTGTTGCATGCAGCATTTCCCTTACCTGCTGTCACCCACCCCAAACAACATGGCCTCTGTGCATCCTCTTCACTCACTCCGGATACCCCACCATGTGCACCAACCCTAATGTGTGGCGGACACTTTCTTTGCACTTAATCTCTCCTTTGACTCACTGAAGGAGAAAACAGCCCGCAATAGTGCTGACACAGCCATTAAGGTAGTGTGGTGATTGACATTCATTTCCTCATCCCATATGAGGAGAAGATCCTTGAGCTCACAGGAGAGACCAGAAACAGTTTATGTGAGGCTGGTAAGATTTCCATGTTCCAGGCGCCAAGTAAGATTCATTGTGATGTGTTGTACTGCTCTCCCACCTCCAATGTAAAATAATTCTTAACATGCTCAAGCTTCTAACCCAATTACACAATTTGTTTCCTCTCTTTTGTGAGCTTCAATGACATCTAGACATCATCCTCCCACACGAAAACAGCCCTTCCAGCCGCCACCTCCTCCATTGCTTTTGTATCTGAAGAATCATGAATAGTGGTGAACATTTAGCAATTATAAAAGAAAATTCCCACTTCTGACCTTATGATGGCTGGAAGGTCATGATGAAACAGTTGAAGATGGTTGGGCCTCGAGTGAAGCTGAGATGTCTAACCCCCAACAAGCTGAACTATTTTCCTGTGTGCCAGGTATGACTCCAACCTGTGGGGAGTTTGCCCCTGATTCCCATTGACCCCAGTTTTTCTTGGGCTCTTTGATGCTACAAGTGTTCAAATGTGGCCTTGGTGTCAAGGGCAGTCACACTTACCTCCTCTCTCAAATACAGCTGATTTGTTACATATGGAACCAAGGCTGTAATGAGGTCAGGAAATGAGTGGCCCAGGCAGCACTCAAACTGGGCACCAGTGAGAAGGTCATTTCTGAGCAAAGTGTCACTTGATCACAATGATCATACTTTGCATCATCTCCCTGATGATCACGAATGGACTGACGAGCCAATAATTAGCTCACTTCGGTTTGCCCTTTTTTTATGCAGGTAACGTCTGGACAATTCTCCGTCGTTGGGTAGGTGCAAGCATTGTGACTATACTGGAACATTTTGGTTGAGTGGGGAGGAGATTTGGAATACAAGTCTTCCGTATTATTGCCAGAATTTTTTCAAGACCCATAGTCTTGATAGTATCCAGTGCCTTCAGCCATTTATTGATATCAGGTGGAGTGAATCGAATCAGCTGTGCACTGGTATTTGTGATGCTGGGGACCTCTGGGGAAGGTTGAGGTGGACCATCCATTTGGCACTTCTGTCACTGTGCCTTGACAGCCTGGGGCACCTCATGGATTCCCAGTCTTGAGCTCTAGATCTGTTGAAATCTATTAGCATGACACACAACACAATGGAGGATGTCATTAGTGTGAAGATGGGACTTGGTTTGGACAAAGGACTTCATGAGGGTCACACCGAAGGATGCTGTCTTGGACAGATGCATTTCCATCTGATGAGGATGAGTTGAAGAAAGTTTTTTCCCTCCAGTTGGTTTCCTCACCACCTGCAAGACCCAGCCTAGCAGCTGTATTGTTTAGGATTTCAGCAACATGGTCAATACTGCTGAGCCACTCTTGGTGATGGACATTCACATCTCACACTAGGAGTATATTTGCACCCTGACCACCCTCAGTGCTTCTTCCCAGTGGTGTCCAGCGTGGAAAAGTTCATAATTTGAGGGGTGGCAACAGCTGGTAATCTGTACAAGATTTTCTTGTCAGTATAACAATATCAGGCTGCCCTAAATTTTGGCATATGTCCTCAGATGTTAGTAAGAACTTTTCAGGGTTGATAAAGTTCACCGTTGTAATTTCTTGTGCCTTGGTCTTTGCCAGGCGGTATCTTTGATTTTCTTTTTGTAATGAGTTCACTACTTTGCTGCAGGTCTCAAGTCACCTGGGCCTGACCAGGGTAAGGGTTGGCAGTTTTCTTCCCTGAAAGGATATTTGTGAACAGATAGGATTTTGTAGCAATCAATGGTTTTTTTTTGGTCTCATTCGACTCATTTAATCCCAGAGTTTTTTTTAAATTCAGATTTAATAATCTGTCATGGCTGAACCTGGCTCTTCAGAGCATTACCTGCGACACAGGATTAAGAGGCCAGCGATAATAACTCGAGACTACTGCATACATATATTTGGCACCTGTCTGATTGACTGTCAATTTAGCTGCAGCTACCTGAATGAAGTGACAGAGGTTACTCTTCCTTAGTTTTCCTTCCATCCGGAGAAGGGCTACGTTTTTCCAAGCGGCTATTGTGGCACAGCGATGCTGATGGGATGCTGTAAGATCGTGTAGTGACTCACCAAGTGGGTGTGGAAAGAACGTTTCCTCTTGTTTAAAAATAAGGTGTCACTCAAATAAGACTGATACATGGAAACATTTTTGTGTCAGAGGATTGTGGGTCTTGGAAATTCCCTAATTCAAAAGGCAATGGATGCAGAATCTTGAAATATTTTTAAGCAAGATGTAAAAAGATTCTCGATTACTAAGGGGATAAAAGATTATTGGAGATATACAGTAAGAGCTTAGGTTAAAATTAGATCAGCCATGATCTTTTTGAACGATGGAGCAAGATGCAAGGTCCAAGTGACCAACTCTTGTTCCTTGTTGATATATTCATGTAACATCTTGTTATTGTTGAATCTGAAATCATCAGATATTGTGAAGCCTTCATGCAGTTCTTACTGATAACGTTTATTGCACAACAGGAAATGTGCAGGATAACCAATTTTTAAAAAGTTGTAATTGCATGCAGGTATAAACAGCGACTGCTTGCCTTTCCAGCACCAACAAATGTACAGCCAATGAATGATGACTGAAACCATCACAGTTCTATGGGAAGTAGCTGTTAATTAACTCAAGTCTGGCTCAGTGTGCCAAATGCTGCTGTGCTCTATCTTGATGGAGATAATGTCTCTCCTGCTGAATATCCTCTTCTTCCCACTTGGAAGTCTGCTGCTGCTTTCCCAGCTCTTCACCGTCTATCCCATCCCTCTTTCCAGCTCCAGTTATTTTGAGCACAGCATGCAAGAATTAAATGGTGCAATCACTACCACCATCACCATCACCATCACTCACGATCAAGGCACTGCTGAATTCCCCACTGTCAGCATTCTAGTGGTTACCAATGACCAGAAAGTCAACTGGACTTGCAAAAGTCTCTACAAGAGCAGGTAAAAGGCTCAGAATCCTGCAGAGAATAACTCACCTCCTGACTCACCAGAACCTGTCCACCATCTGTAAGCCACAAATCTGGACTATGGTGGAATACCACAAATTCCCTGGATGGATGCAGCTCCAGAACTGGTCAGGAAGCATGACACCATCCAAATCAAAGCCACTCACTTGATTGGCACCATATCCACAAACATCCACTCGCACCATCACTACTGACTGTTCAAAGCAGCAGTGTGTGCAAACTGCAGATCTACTGCAGAAATTCACTGAATATCCTGGACAGCTTCTTCAAAACCCACCACACTTCCATCCAGAAGGTCAAGGGCATGAGATACATGGAAATGCCACCACCTGCAAGTCCCCTTCAAAGGGCACTCACTATATTGACCTGGATATGTGTTGCCATTTCTTCACTGTTGCTATGTCAAAATCCTGAAACTCTCTAACAGCCTTGTGGGACTACCTACAGCACATGGATTAAAGCAGTTCAAGAAGACAGCTCACCACCACATTCTCAAGAGCAGCCAAAGGATCATAATAAGTACTAGCCAGCCAGTGACACCTTCATCCCACAAAAGAAGAAAAGTTAAAAATTCTGATTATCATGTACTGAAGCAGCACTCCATGCCTGACCTATAATGGCTTCATTTAAAGAATGGACTGTAATGTACTCATGCTTGTCACCAATCAGAGTGTGTGTTATCGAGTCATCAGCCATGATTGTAAAGGGCAAACTGAGACTAATTGATACTGAGATGCTAATGCAGGTATATAAGCTTTCTCCCACTCACTAATTAGATACTTATATAACTATTCAAGCATTATGTAAAAAGTGAAACTTCTTTCAACGTCAAGAATCTCACTTTTCATTCTCGCCTTATTTTCACAACAGTCTTGACCTTGTCCAAGTCATTTGGAAGCTTGGAAAATTCAGCCCTTGGTTTTTATCTTAACTCAAGAGTTCTGGGGAATTTTCTTCTTGATCAAATGTTTCTCAAGGCTCTTAGTGCCCCCCGAAATGTTAATCTGGTTTCCCTTCATGGATTCTGCCCGACCTGCTGAGTGTTTCCAGCATTTTATATTTTCATGACTGGAATAGTGGAATGGTTTAGCTTTTTAGAGTTTGGTCTGCTTTCTGTCTCAGCAAAGGAACCAAGTGCATATCAGATTTAAAATATTCTGCTTGGACAATTGCAGTTTCTTTCTGTTTGTTCAAACAAGGTGAGCTTCACTGACACATCCAATATGCATTGACCATTCCTCACTGCTTTTCAAAAGGTAATGATGAGCTTCCTTTTTGCACTGCTGCTGTACCAAGGAGTGAAGATGTTTCCTCAGTATTCCCATTTTTAAATTTCCCTCCAATATGGAAACAGGCCTTTCAGCACAACAAGTTCACCCCAACCCTCCAAAGAGTAACTCACCCAGACCCATTCCCCTGACTAATACACTATGGACAATTTAGCGTGGCCGATTTACCTAGCCTGCACATCTTTGGATTGTGGGAAGAAACCGGAGCACCCGGAGGAAACCCACGCAGACACGAGGAGAATGTGCAAACTTCACACAGGCAGTCGCCCGAGGTGGGAATTAAACCCACGTCCCTGGTACTGTGAAGCAACAGCGCTCACCACTGAGCCACCATGCTACCCCTTATATTTTCATCTACTTTACCATCAAACTTTGATACAATGGAGTCACTTGATAGGCATTGCAGAGAGTATGCCATTCTCTACATTCTTTTTAACTCAAAGGATGTCTGAGTAATATTGTTGTGAATAAAAATATACTCCATTTTACACTTAAAAGCTACTCAAATTTTCTCATGAAGGTCATGGAAAAAACCACGAATATGTCTATTCCCACTGTAATAATGGTAATTTAGTATTGGTCATGCTTTAAATGGGACCCACTTTGTGTCGCAATTCATGATTCTCCTCCCAGTATTTTGATTTGACCTTTCAGATTCTGATGTTGATAATGACTAAAATTGAATCTAAATCCGTCCTTAGAAATTGCAATCCATTTTTTCAACGAAATAAGTCGTGTGGCAATCTGTTCAAAGAACCAGCCCGATTTCCCTCCGCTATTGGAATCTCCCAGCTATCTTCAGTTTCCCTCTCCTCTTGAAGGTCCTTGAACTTTTCGTCACCTCCCAGATCCAGATCCAATTTGTGTGTTTATTTCATCAATTAAGGTTTTCCACTCCCTGCCCACTCCCTGCTGGGCCTAAAGTGATCCTGCCAAAATCACAAATTATTATCCCATATGACTGTGAGAAAGATAAGTTCACCCTCCTCATCTACATTCACTTATCTACTTCCATTGGCACAGTTACTCGTAACATCTTACAAGAATATCTGTGCATCACCATCCAGTTATGTGGGAACACACCATTTAGTTTCATTGATGGGTTCCAGGTTCGATTCCTGCCTTGGGTGATTGATTGTGTGGAGTTTGCACATTCTTCCTGTGTCTGCGTGGGTTTCCTCCAGGTCCTCTGATTTCCTCCCATAATCCAAAGATGTGCAGGTCAGGTGAATTGGTCATGCTAAATTGCTCATAGTCAAAGGTGAATATAGGGAATGGGTCTGGGTGGGTTACTCTTCAGAGGGTTGGTATGAACTTGTTGGGCCGAAGGGCCTGTTTCCATCCTGTAGGGAATCTAACCTAATCTCCTCTGGATGCTTTGGTTTCGTCTCACAGTCCAAAGATGTGCAAGTGAAGTGGATTGGCCAAACAAAATTGCCTGTGGTGTCCCAGGAATGCACAGGTTAGTTTGGCAAAATAACAGGTATAGGATGTGTCTGAGTGAGATGCTCTTTGGAGGGTCAAAGTGGACTTGACGAGCCAAATGGCCTGCTTCCACACTGTCAGGATTCCATGATTCCTATCTGACAGTATCCCATTCTCACATTATTCCTGCTGTAGCACTCCAAGGATTTATCTTGACTCTCTCCACGTACTTACTGCCCTTAACATGGTAACATCCAGAAAACACAGAATTTTGTTTTGTGTGTACACGCTATAAATCCTCAACTCAATCTCACCACCTATCCACTCAACCTGTCTGCTGTGTAAAATTTAAGTTTCTTTTACCAAAATTGAATTTTGAATTTTGAATGGGAAGCAGTTTCTCCAATTAAATCAGGTGGAAACTGAAACCATTTTCTGCACACCATCCACAGATGTAGATGTTTTGCTGTTGATTCCGTCCCTCTCTTTGGCAAATATATGATTATGAACCAAATTAAGTGCAACCTGAGCGTCCTATTTGGTTGCAAGCTGAGTTTTTCATTACAACTCCACATCCCAAAAATTGCATATTTGTACATCTGTGACATAGGATCATTCTTCCTTAGCTTCAGATTGTCTGCTGCTGAAATTCTCAGCCATATTTTAGTCTGGCCCACCCAGTCACGCTCACATTGAGGTGTGAATTTTAAAAAATGAGAATTCCAAAACATTTCTGATTTGACTTCCATATTCCGCCTTTCATAAGCTCACCCAAAACTTTGCATTTTTCCCGACTCTCACTTTATCCCATTCACCCATATCCCCTGTACAAGCTGACATTGGCTTTCAGGTGAGCCACGCCCCAATTTTTAAACTTTAAAATTTGCTGTCAAATCCTTTGGAAATCAGGAGCACTGAATCCCTAATTTCCTCCAGCCCTGGAATCTTCATAAATGTCTGCACCTTTCCAGTTCTTTCTTGAGCATCCTGAATTTTAATATTTCTACTCCTGATGATCGTGCCTTTTGTGAAATGGGCTCTGAGCTCTGGATTCTCTCCATCAACCTCTCCTTGTCTCAACCTCTTGCTCGTCCTTTGAGACTTAATACCAACTCAGTTCTGAGACAAGGTTTTTAGTCTACTCCTCAAATTTCTCTTTATATGGCTTGATGTCAGAGTTCATCAGATTGTACTTCAATGAAGCCTGTGGAAATGTTTCTCTAAGTTAAAGGCTCCTGCATTTTGAAAGTGCAGTTAAAGGTTGGCTTGAAATTGATCTACATTCAATGGTTTTTTAAAAGAATCACAGGAACCAGCTCAGGATATTAGGACACACCATTGTATTGAGGGATGAATGCACAGGACCTAACCTAATCAGATGCAATGACAAGCTCTGGACTTGTCTGCTAATTCACATTCTTGTTTCGTAGCTGCCTCCTTCCCCTTTCCTCTGGAACCTCTGACAACTACCCACTCCGCCCAGCTTCCTCATTTCTGCTCTCGAGCATATCCTCAATTTTAATTGCTCCACTTTTTGTGACTTGCTTTCATTTGGTTCGACTTCCTTCCTAAATTTCCTTCCTAAATCCCTTGATCTCTCTGACTTACATGCTTCAAAATGTGCCTTATTTTTTTTTTGTTCTGTAAGACCTCCTGTTGAAATATATTCTTGCATAACTTCAGTTTGGTAACATTTCCTTGAGGTGCCCTGGCATCTTGCACTATATTAACGCAACTTGATGTTTCCTGTGGTCAAGGTTGACATTGAAGAAACCAAGTGAAGAGAAGGGAACTCTTCCAATTTATTGGCCAGACATTTTCCTAATCCAGCACCACAAAACAAGAACAGGAACAGAGAGGAGGAGGTGCTGACAGTCTTGAAATGCATAAAATGGATATATCCCCAGGACCTGATCAAGTATACCCTAGGGTGCTGTGGAAAGTTCGGGAAGTGATTGCTGGGCCCCTTGCTGAGATATTCACAGGTGAGGTGCTGGAAGACTGGAGATTGGCTAACGTTGGTTAACTGTTTACGAAAGGTGGTAAGGACAACCCAGGGAACTATAGTCCAGTGAGCCTGACTTCAATGGTGGACAAGTTGTTGGAGGGAATCCTGAGGGACAGGATGTACATGTGTTTGAAAAGGGAAGGACTGATTCGGGATAGTCAGCATGGTTTTGTGCATGGGAAATTGTGCCTCACAAACTTGATCGAGTTTTTTGAAGAAGTAACAAAGATGATTGATGAGGGCAGAGCAGTAGATGTGATCTATATGGACTTCAGTAAGGTGTTTGACAAGGTTCCCCATGGGAGACAGGTTGGCAAGGTTAAATTTCATGGAATACATGGGGAACTAGCCTTATGGATACAGGACTGACTTGAAGGGAGAAGATGGATGGTGGTGGTGGAGGGTTGCTTTTCAGACTGGAGACCTGCGCCAGTGTTGTGTCACAAGGATCGATGCTGTGTCCACTGCTTTTGTCACTTATATAAAGGATTTGGATGTGAATATGGGACGTATAGTTAGTAAGTTTGCAGATGACACCAAAATTGGAGGTGTAATGGACAGCGAAGAAGATTACCTGAGAGTACAATGGGATCTTGATCAGATGGAGATTAATTTAAATAAATGTGAGGTGCTGCATTTTGGAAAAGCAAATCAAAGCAGGACTTAAACACTGAATGGTAAGTTCGAGGGAATGTTGCTGAACAAAGAGACCTTGGAGTGCAGGTTCATCGCTCCCTGAGAGTGGAGTCGCAGGTACATAGGATAGTGAAGAAGACATTTGGTGTGCTTTCCTTTATTGGTCAGAACATTGATTATAAGAGTTGGGATGTCATATTGTGTCGAAAGAGGACATTGATTAGGCCATTTTTGGAATATTGCATGCAGTTCTAGTCTCCTTCCTATTGGAGGGAAGTTGTGAAACTTGAAAGGGTTCAGAAAAGATTTACCAGGATGTTGCCAGGGTTGGAGAATTTGAGCTATAGGGAGCAGCTGAATAGGCGAGGGCTATTTTGCCTGGAATGTCGGATTCTGATGGGTGAGTTTTTTAAAATCATGAAGGCAAGGATAGGATAAATAGACAAGGTCTTTTTTCTGGGTGGGCGAGTCCAGAACTAAAGGATATAGGTTTAGGGTGAGAGGAGAAAGATATAATAGAGTCCTGAAAAGCAACTTTTTCACGAAGAGGGTGGTGCGTGTGTGGAACGAGCTGCCAGAGGAAGTGGTGGAGACTGGTACAATGACAACATTTAAAAGGCACCTGGATGGGTATATGAATAGGAAGAGTTGAGAGGGATATGGGCCTGGTGTTGGCAAACAATACTCGATTAATTTAGGATATGTGGTCAGCATGGACGAGTTGGACCGAAGGGTCTGTTTATGTGCTGTACATCTCTATGCCTCTATGACTCTCACATCATCTTCAATAACCTTCAGTAAATTCTCAAGATATGAAATGAAAACAGAATGATGAAGTTAGATTAGATTAGATTCCCGACAGTGTGGAAACAGGGTCTTTGGTCCAACAAGTCCACACCGACCAGTGCTGGTCAGGTGAATTGGCCATGCTAAATTGCTCATAGTGTTAGGTGCATTAGTCAGAGGGAAATGGGTCTCGGTGGGTTACTCTTCGGAGAATGTTCTGGAAAAACTCAGCAGGTCTGGCAGCATCTGTAGAGAGATGAACAGAGTTAATGTTTCGAGCCCAGTATTGATATTGCCCTGTTGCAGGAAACCCATCTTGATGATGGGGAACACATGAAGTTACAACAGGGGGGTTATGACTGGGTATTCTTTTCATCCTTTACTACTAAAAGTAGGGGAGTAGCTATACTTACCCAGAAAAATCTTCCATTCACATTTTTAGGTGAAAGATGAGCAGGGGTGGTTTATGATACATAAGGCCCTGATACATGGGGAGGAATATGGCATCTTAAAAGTTGACTGTCCCCTGGCGCAGCCTCTCAAATTTTTGATTAGTGCCTTCTCTAAGCGGAGTGCCTTTAGAACATGGCACATTATTATCAGGGGGGACTTCAGTTGCCATTTGGATTTGACAGTGAACAGGATGCCCAGTGGGCCTCCAACTATTTCTTCGCAGGCCAAGCAGGTGACTGACTTACGCTAGGAGTTTGGGCTCATGAACACTTGGAAATGTCTTCACCCTACTGGCAGGAACTTCACCTTTTTTTTCAAACCCGCATTTTTCTGGCTCCCTTGACCCTCCTGGATTTGATTGTGGGTTGTAAAATTGGGAACATAGCTATTTCTGATTGTGCGGCAGTATGTTTGGAGGTTAAGGCCAAAAGTGAGGGGTAAAGTTCATAGCACCGGTGGCTGGATCCTTACCTCCTCAAGGATTCCAAATTTGTGGAATACGTTTTGAGGGAGTTTCAGGAGTTTTTGACTCTCAACTCAGGCACAGCTGGTAGTCCATCTATGCTATGGGAGGCCGCGAAAGCCTTTGCTAGGGGATTAGCTATTTTCTATTCGGCTGCCAGAAATGATAGAAGGGGGAACAGCAGCATCTACTTGAGATGTGGTTGAAAGTTGCTGAGGCGACACTTTTTGCGAGGCCTTTGGTGACCAAGCTACAGCAGATCACAGCCCTCCGGCCGCCCTGCATTCAATACTAACTCAAACAGTGAAGAAAGAACTTGCCTTTGCAAGACAAAGGTTGTTTGAGTATGGTGATAGGCTAGGGGAGTATTTAGCATATCTGACTTGGAAGAAGCGCGCAACCCCAATCCATTACTGTAGTTTGAGACAGCGCTGGGGTCCTTACATACGATGCCAAAAGTATTAATAAGGCTTTTCAGAGTTTTTACTCTGAATTGTGTCAGTCTGAAGATCGTGAGGATGGGTGGGCCTAGATGCAAACCTTTGTTTAGAGTCTGGACCTCCCAGGGGTAACCTTGGAACAAGTCTCTCCTCAATGCCCCTGACAGTTCAGGAAATACAGCAGGCAGCTAGGCAACTTCAGCGTGGGAAAGTGCCTGGCCCTGATGGTCTCCCGGGTGAGTTTTATAAGGAGTTTAGACGGATTCTATCAGGGCTGATGCTGGAAATGTACAATCACTCCTCTATGCATGAATGCCTATCACCATCTTTGAGAGAAGCTAATATTTCCCTCATTCTTAAGAACGGGAAGGATCCTGAGGATTGTGCCTCACACAGGCCCATCTCTCTTAAATTCAGATTTTAAGATTCTGTCTAAGATTTTGGTGCTAAGTTTTTGGAGGAGGTGTTGCCCTATATTGTCAAAGAGGACCAGACAGGTTTTATAAGGGGTCGCAGGTCCTCTAATAATATTAGAAGGTTGCTGAATATGGTCCAAGTATGTCAGCAATGATCAATCCAGGGGTTGGTGATTTCCTTGGATGCAGAGAAAGCATTTGACCATGTAGAATGGCCGTATCTCTTTTATGTCTTCGAGCGGTATGGGCTGGGTGGAGCCTTTGCTCAGTGGGTGGCGGTTTTATATCCTCCATAGTGGGTGAAGTCTGGAACTGCCCCCTCTCACCATTGTTGTTTACGTTTGTGACAGAGCCACTGGCAGAGGCCATTTGTCAGAACATCCACATAACTGCTCCGGAAGTGGGATTGACGGTACACAAGATTACACTATATGAAGATGACATCCTTCTGTTTTTATCGGACCCCATCTGATACAATGTATTAATATATTTGGGGCTATTTCAGGATATAAGATCAATTTTGCAGAGTCTGAGGTTCTGCCTTTGGGAGACCTGAAGGAAGGGCCAGAGGTTGAAAGTAGCCCTAGGTTCCCCTTTAAGTGGTCACGGATGGGTTTCCAATACCTAGGTATTTTTATTACCCCCATGTTTGATCAGTTATTTTGGATTAACTTTGTTCACTGGCTTGACAATATTAGGCGGGACCTTCAGAGATGAGAAGTTCTTCCAATTTTGTGGTTGGTCCGAATAGCATTTATTTAGATGCTTTATCCCATGCATATGCTCCCGATAATGTTTCCCAGGTCAATGTTGCGAAAGCTTATGGGTTGGTTCAGTTCTTTCATTTGGCATTGTGGGCGGCCCCTCATCAAATGTATTAAATTACAGTAGCCTCAAGGATGGAGAGGAGTAGATTTCCCAGATATCAGGAGGTATCAATTGAGTCCCCTGCTGTCCTTTATGTGGATTGGGCAGATAACAATCCAGGCTCAATATGGCTGGATATCCATGCCTCCCAGACAAAGTGCCCTCTTATTAACATGCTGTTCATGGATAAGATGGGGACAGTTATAGACTACTGCTGGAACCCATTGTGATTAATATGGTCAAGGCATGGAGGGTAATGCGTCAGAGTGAGGGTTGCTTATCCAAGACTTTGCCACTCACCCCCATAGTTAGTATGCTGGGGTTCTGACCAGGTATGATGGACTCAGGGTTCAAACTATGGGCAGCGAGAGGAGTTTCCAGTTTCGGAAACTTGTTTGAGGGGGAGGTTATGATGTCTTTCGAGCAATTGAGCCGCAAATACGGGCTGCCCAGCAGAGGTCTTTTCCGTTTTTTTCAGCTTAGGGATTTCATCCAGAAGAAGACTACACTTCTCATTAAGCCCGAAAAGCCTGATACAGAGAGATTATTGCTATGTGCCACAAGCACCCTTTCAGTTAGTGCCTTCTATCGCCTACTGGGTGTTAGGACCTGGCAGGATATTAACTGGTTATGGGAAATCTGGGAGCAAGAGCTTGGAGTGGAGATCTCTTCTGAAATGTGGGATGACATATGGGAGAATGCACAAAAGATCTCAATCTGTAATAGGACATACGCTATGCAGTTAAAAGTTCTGCACAGGGTCCATTCGGCACCAAACTGTCTGGTGAAGTTGAAAATAGGGGCATCTCCAGTGAGCACCAAATGTAAAATAACTGTAGGTAATTTTACCCATTGCTTTTGGACATGCCACAGGCTCTGTGTTTATTGGAGCACTCTGGCGGGAGAGGTAGGGAAGGTATTGGGGACCGAAATTAAAGGAGACCTGACCTGTCTCCTTCTAGGTGGTAAAAACAATGACTGCAGATGCTGGAAAGCAAATACTGGATTAGTGTAGCCTTCCACATCCATCAAAGTTTTACTAGCACATCCACTAATATCATTTATTATATCCGTTGCTCCCGATGTGGTCTCCTCTACATTGGGGAGACTGGGTGCCTCCCAGCAGAGCGCTTTAGGGAACATCTCCGAGACACCCGCACCAATCAACCAAACCGCCCCGTGGCCCAACATTTCAACTCCCCCTCCCACTCTGCCGAGGACATGGAGGTCCTGGGCCTCCTTCACTGCCGCTCCCTCACCACCAGACGTCTGGAGGAAGAACGCCTCATCTTCCGCCTTGGAACACTTCAACCCCAGGGCATCAATGTGGACTTCAACAGCTTCCTCATTTCCCCTTCCCCCACCTCATCCTAGTTTCAAACTTCCAGCTCAGCACACTCTCCTTGACTTGTCCGGACTTGTCGAACCTACCTATCTTCTTTTCCACCTATCCACTCCACCCTCTCCTCCTTGACCTATCACCTTCATCTCCTCCCCCACACACCCATTGTACTCTATGCTACTCTCTCCCCACCCCCACCCTCCTCTAGCTTATCTCTCCATGCTTCAGGCTCACTGCCTTTATTCCTGATGAAGGGCTTTTGCCTGAAACGTCGATTTCGCTGCTCGTTGGATGCTCCTGAACTGCTGTGCTCTTCCAGCACCACTAATTCAGTACTGTCTCCTTCTAGGTCTACCGAATTTATCAACTTTAGACGGGTATGGGAAAAAAAATATTCAATATTCTTACTGTCTGTACATGGAAGAATATTCAGATAAATTGGGTGTCTGAGAACCTTCTGAGCTTGCTGGGATGGCGGAAATTAATTATGGAGTGCATTCCCTTGGAGTTTTTCACAAATATGGTGCACAACACAGATCTTTTTTTAGAAAACATGGCAGCCCTTTTTGAGTTATTTGGACAAAGATTTGTCTACTATCTTAACTTGGGCATTCGTTTAACTAGGATGGTTAGGTTTGCTGAGCCCTGGGCCCTGGAAGGGGGATGCCTGAGTTATTACGAGTATATATACAATGCTCCTGTTTTTTTGCTTGGGACCTCTGCTCTGAACATTGTTGTTTTGTTTATTTTGTGTTCTTGTGTATTCTTTTTTTTAATCACTTACTTATTGGTGTTGTTTTGCACAGTGTTTGGTTCTGTTTTGTTTTAGAGAGTAGGTAAGTAGTTAGTAGACAGTAGTTGTATTGTAATTTGTGTTTTTTAAAATTACACTGGTATTTGTCATATTTTGAAAAATGTGTTGCTGGAAAAGCGCAGCAGGTCAGGCAGCATCCAAGGAGCAGGAGAATCGACGTTTCGGGCATAAGCCCTTCTTCAGGCTTATGCCCGAAACATCGATTCTCCTGCTCCTTGGATGCTGCCTGACCTGCTGCGCTTTTCCAGCAACATATTTTTCAGCTCTGATCTCCAGCATCTGCAGTCCTCACTTTCTCCTTTGTCATATTTTCCATAACTTTGTATTTTTGTCAAGTCAAAAAAAGTTTTGTTTTGCTAATAAATATATTTATAAAAAAAGGAAGGGAAGAATCAGGGATGGACCAGGTGAAGATAAGAGAAGATGCATTAATCTTGATTGCAGTCAGTGAGACTTTGCTTTGTGAAGCGATTGCCGTATTTGGTGATAATCACTGTTTTATAGAAAAAGTATATTGCACGCAAAGTGTTTTGGATATTTTGAGTGACATGAAGTGTTGTTATAAGTTTTTGATTCTTTTAAACAGAAAACAGAATGAGAAATACAATTGAAGTGAAGGAAGAATGGGGTAAAATACACATGACGCAAAAACATGTTACTAATTTGAACTTTTCATCTTGTGGAACTGGATTCAATACTTCAGTGTAGGTGACACATCAGAACTACGGGAATTGCTGACAGCTAATCAATACCAACACACATAGCTACACTTTTGCAAGATTTAGCTTACATTTATTTTCGTAGTCATCAATCTCTGGCAACAATGATTTAATTCATTGGTTTAGTTGCAGACATGAAGTCTAGCATTTTAAAAAAATCCCATTGATCCATTGATGTTTCAATGTGTGCGTGGTAGTTACCCTTTATTCCAGAATGGACAGGAGGTGGCAGTTTTCAGGAATGTAGTTTCTCAGCACAGGGGGAGAGCTTACAAGGAAAGAATCCAGCTGAAAATGAGCAGCATGTACATCATATAACATTGGGAAGTTGGCCAGAATTGATACCTGTGACCTGGAGCCAGAAGTGGGAAAGGCTTAGCGAGCCTACATTGACTTGTTTTTTAAACCAATTTTCATCTAACACCTTCCCCCTTCCCCAATCTTCCCATCCTGATCCAGACTGCCCCAACAACCCAAGCTTTAAACGCAAAATACTGCAGTTGCTGGAAATCTGAAACAAATACAGAAAATACTGGAGAAACTCAGCAGGTCTGACAGCATCTGTGGAGAGGGAAGCACCAGAACCTCACAATTACCTTCATGCAAAACCTTCCATGACTTCCCCACCCCACGCCTGATCAGGTCAACTCCCTGCCCCATTTTGTAACAAAGTGCAGCCTCAAATTCCCCTTTGAATATTTCATTTTCACCTCAACATATTGAGCCACTTTCCACAGGTCTATCAACTCTATAATGTTGCAGTAGCACTGGTGCCTGTCTGACACTTCACGTTTACTTGATGATCTCCTTCTGCAGTTATCATTCGAACAATCACAAACCATTCATCACCTCCAAACCTGACATTTCCAAATTGTTGTTGGGACTAAGGTGATATATCAGAATCATCACCTGACATTTTTCCAGCAGCCATCTTTGAAGGCTTGCCTTTCTTCTTGGACAAAGTGAGGACTGCAGATGCTGGAGATCAGAGCTGAAAAAATGTGTTGCTGGAAAAGCGCAGCAGGTCAGGCAGCATCCAAGGAGCAGGAGAATTGACGCTTCGGGCATAACCCTTCTTCAGGAATGAGGAAGGTGTGCCAAGCAAGCTAAGATAAAAGGTAGGGAGGAGGGACTTAGGGGAGGGGCGTTGGGAATGCGATAGGTGAAAGGAGGTTAAGGTGAGGGTGATGGGCCAGAGAGGGGGTGTGGGCGGAGAGGTCGGGAAGAAGATTGCAGGTCAAGAAGGCGGTGCTGAGTCCGAGGGTTGGGACTGAAGTAAGGTGGGGGGGAAGCAAAATGAGGAAGTTGGAGAAATCTGCATTCATCCCTTGTGGTTGGAGGGTTCCTAGGCGGAAGATGAGGTGCTCTTCCTCCAGGTGTTGTGTTGCCATGGTCTGGCGATGGAGGAGGCCAAGGACCTGCATGTCCTTGGTGGAGTGAGAGGGAGACTTAAAGTATTCAGCCACGGGGCGGTTGGGTTGGTTGGTGTGGGTGTCCCAGAGGTGTTCTCTGAAACGTTCCACAAGTAGGCGGCCTGACTCCCCAATGTAGAGGAGGCCACAGCGGATGCAGTAAATGATGTGTGTGGAGGTGCAGGTGAATTTGTGATGGATATGGAAGGATCCCTTGACGCCTTGGAGGGAAGTGAGGGGGGGAGGCATGGGCGCAAGTTTTGCATTTCTTGCGGTTGCAGGGGAAGGTGCCGGCAGTGGATGTTGGGTTGGTGGGGGGTGTGGACCTGACGAGGGAGTCACGGAGGGAGTGGTCTTTTTGGAACGCTGATAGGGGAGGGGAGGAAAATATATCCTTGGTGGTGGGGTCTGTTTAGAGATGGCGGAAATGACGACGGATGATCTATCTGGAGGTTGATGTGGTGGTAGGTGAGGACCACTGGGGTTCTGTCCTGCTGGCGAATGGAGGGCCAGGGTTCAAGAGCAGAGGAGCGGGAAGTGGAGGAGATGTGGTGGAGAGCATCGTCAACCACGTCTGAGGGGAAATTTCGGTTTTTGATGGAGGCCATCTGGGTTGTTCGGTATTGGAATTGGTCCTCCTGGGAGCAGATGCGGCGGAGGCGAAGGAATTGGGAATATGGGATGGCGTTTTTACAGGGAGCAGGGTGGGAGGAGGTGTAATCTAGGTAGCTGTGGGAGTCGGTCGGTTTATAGTAAATGTCTGTGTTGAGTCAGTCGCCCAAGATAGAAATGGAGAGGTCAAGGAAGGGGAGGGAGGAGTCTGAGACAGTCCAGGTAAATTTGAGGTCGGGGTGGAAAGTGTTAGTAAAGTGGATGAACTGTTCAACCTCCTCATGGGAGCACAAGGTAGCGCTGATACAGTCATCGAGGTAACGGAGGAAAAGGTGGGGGTGGTGCCAGTGTAGCTGCGGAAGATGGACTGTTCCACATATCCGACGAAGAGGCAGGCATAGCTGGGGCCTATGTGGGTGCCCATGACCACTCCTTTGGTTTGGAGGAAGTGGGAAGATTGGAAAGAGAAGTTGTTCAGAGTGAGGACTAGTTCAGTCAGTCGAAGGAGGGTGTCAGTGGAAGGGTACTGGTTGGGTCGGCAGGAAAGGAAGAAGCGGAGGGCTTTGAGTCCTTTGTGACGGGGGATGGAGATGTCCCTATACATTACCTTTCAGCCTTACCTATCTCGAGAGATGCAGGCTGGTCACTCTGTTGTATAAAGTTTGGTTTGTAAGATTCTTAACACTGCGTGGTATATTAAGCATGATCAGTATAATGATGCCACATGGAATCAGGTGGGGGCAACAACTTTGAATTTCAAAGCTTGAAAACTGAACGTGGAGGTTTCCCTCGCTATCTTAGTCATAATGTCTGTCATGTCAATATAAAATTAAAAATCACACAATACCACGTTATCGTCCAATAGGTTACTCCACAACCACCTGGTGAAGGAGCAGCACTCCGAAAGCGAGTGCTTCCAAATAAACCTGTTGGACTATAAACTGGTGTTGTGTGATTTTTAACTTTGTACACCCCAGTCCAATACTGGCACCTTCAACTCATGTCAATATAATCGTATCTCATTGCTATCATACAATAAGTCTTTAATTACCAGTCGGTTTTCCTCTTCAACTTCCAACCAATGAGGGTCTGTAGATTCCTACCAGGAAAAAGGATGGTGGCAGCAGATCTACAGTTTAGATTTTCTTCTGCCATGTGCCTTGGTGAGGATTCACCTCAGAACACAACCTGCAGGGAGTTTGTGGTGCCACGGAGCTGGTAATCCAGAATCTTAAGCCAATGTTCTTGGGGCATGGGTTTATATCCCGTCATGGCAGGCAACAAAATTGTAATTCAGTAAAAATCTGGAATTAAACACTCGCCTAAAGGTAGCCATTTAACCACTGGCAATTGTTGTTTAAACCCATTTGGTTCACCAATGTCCTTCAGGGATTGAAATTTGCAATCTTAACCTGGCATGGCCAAGAGGTGACTGCAGATCCACAGCAATGTTGTTCACTCTGAATTGCACTCTGTGCAATTTGGGAGGGGGATAAATACCAGTTTAGCCAGCAATGTGTATGAATGAAAAAGTATTCCTGTCATTGTTGACTGGTCTGGAATGTACAAAAGACACAGTGAAATAGTGATGCTTTTATGTTGCAAGTGCTAATGAAGACCTGTGCTGCTGCCAAACATTTCGTGCCTCATAAGACTAATGTTGTGAAATGTTTGGAACTGGCTCTTCCAAACCATGGAGACAGCTTCAAGGCCCTTGTGGCAGCATGTAAAAATTAAGCCTCGATTTTATGTTGTGCCTTACATCATCTCAGGACAATCCAAAGAACTTTACAGCAAATAGAATACTTGTCATTTGTGGTCATTATTATAATGCAGGAAAGGCAGCAGCCAATTTACACAGTAAACTCCCACACGCAGTGTTCTGATAACGGCCAGATAATCTGTTTTATTCATACTGCTTATGCGATAAACATTGGGCAAGACACAGGGTTAACTCACCAGCTGCTATTTGCAAGGGTGTGAGATGTCTTTTATCTCCGCTGGAGGTGAGATGTTGGTTTAGCATTTACCTTAAGGACAGAACCTCTGAACATTTACTTTTATCAAATGGCCCGTGAGCATCGTTGGCTAGCTGGCCAGGATTTAATGTCCTTCCCCACTTGCCCTTGAAAAGGTAGTGCTGAGCTACTGCTTAAACAACGGTGATTCCATGTGCTGTAGATATTCACACAATGCCCTTAGAGAGGGAATTAGTCCTCTGTCTTGAACATAATCAGTGATTGACCCTTTTTCGCCCTCTCAGGTGAGGGTTACAAAAGTTTACTCGCCTCTGAGTGAAGCAATCCTCCCTCGTCTCAGTCCAGAATAGTTTATCTTTCATTTGAGACTGTATCCCCAGTTTTAGATTACTCTTTTAGAATTTTGTAGGTTTCCATGAGGTCACAACACATCCCTAATTTTGTTCATTAACATATTGACTGGGACCTCATCAAAAGCCATTTGAAACTCAAATGCAGCACATCCAATGATTCCTGTTTTGATTTTGTTGGTAATACCCTGGAAAAAAACTCTAATAGGTAAAGCCCTCTGTTGGGCAAATTGAAATAATGCTTCAAATTAAATGAACCTACCGTTTGAACTTTCAAAAGCAAATGAAATGTTACACCCGCCATCATGACTTTCATTCTTTATTGGAAAGACTAAAGTATACCCAGAGGGGTTTATTCATAATTAGTTCCCACTGTACTGAAGTCAGAAACCCCTGTGGTTTGATGTAGCCGTCAGTTTGCTATTACTGAGTATTTGATGCAAGGCAGCCTGGATGTAATTGACAGGCAGAAGAGATCAATGAGCAGCTACCAGCTGGGCAGAATGAACACAGACTATGTGCACACAGTACACACACACCAGCACTAACAATTGAGGAGAGGGACCACATGGTTGGCTACAGCGTTTTAGATCAGTTTGTACACATCTGGAGGAGCAAAAGTTTTGCATACATGAATAAAGCATTCTTTATGATGGGTTCATTACCTTTGAGACAATATTTCCATGCAAATTAGATGAAAAGATTCATTCAACTGCAAGTTGATTGAAAAGGCAAACACCATTGTAGCTCTCGTTGTTCGTGTTGAAAGGAAAAGTGCATTAACTTGAATAATTGCACAATATTAAATGCTATACAGTGAAACTGATGGCAATTGCCATTTAAGCAGAGCTTAATGATGGTGCATTAGGGAAGTTTGATCTAAACTGTTCCTTTTTCTCTTGTCAAGTGTCCCATTCCTCTTTGGTCTCAGCACCATCGTTGTTCTTTTTTCCTGCCTCTCCTGATTATGCTGATGACCCCTTTCTGGCATAATCTCTACAGCCACTGCCATCTAGAAGGAATTGATACCTGCAACCTACAGTAACACCAACATCCATTTTAAACAAAATCAGATTGGCAGCACCTAGCTTGTTGTCTGGGGATTTGTTTGGTAATTATAATTGAACTTATTGATGAAAATGTGACTGCACAAATTGCAACACACATGGGTGGTATATATGTGTATCAACAGAGAAGAGAAACATGGGGTCTGTCCTGCATCTCCATTGAACTAAATTGTCTTTAAAAATCCAACTGGTTTCTGATTCTTGTGGAACCTTGCTTGCCATTACACTGTAAGTCTAATTGGAATCATTTTTAAACCTCTCCAGGGTCTCAGTTTAATGTGTGACAATGCTGTCACTTTAACAAGGTTATTTTGTCCTTGGTTTCTTTCAAGAGAGTTCATAAAGGCAGAGGTGCTGAAATGTCTGGGCCAGAGTCAAGTTTAAAAATGGCATGGGAGTGGCTAGTTCTCCCAGTTCAACTTTTCCCTAGTTTTGTTTAGCTGTAACAGTCAGATTCTGTTTGTATTGGAGAAAGGTTCCGCAGATGATCCCCGACTGGCTTTCTCCCTGAAATCTCTTTGGAAGTTGTCCCCTCCTGCCTGTAAGAACCCATGTTTAAGTTTGCCTTTTGCCAAGGAGTGTATTTATGAGATGTTGCAGGAATTGGAACAGCTGCTTAGTTAGGTTGCTGTACAGGTTGAGTTTTCAAATAGTTAAATTATTCTAAATTCTGTTTTCTTTTGTTCGTGTTTCAATTGCAGTGTGTAAATAAATTCTGTTTTGCTGAAATCCGAGTGGTTTGACCCATTGCATCACACCTGGAATACTCACTTCACATTTTGCTTTAGAATAAGAAAAAGGTAGGGTGTAGGCTACCTTCTTAAAATATTTAGAGGGGGTCTGGCCTGGTCCATAATAAATGTCAGGTATAAAGTATCTTTCGTCAATGAGGCACCATTTTGGGAAGATGGCAAAGGTACAATACCCAGCTTTAGAATGACCAGTTCAATGACAGAAATTGAGTCATAGAGTCATGGAGTCTTAGAGGTGTACAGCATAGAAGCAGACCCTTTGGTCCAACTCGTCCATGCTGATCAAATATCCCAAATTAATCTTGTCCCATTTGCCAGCCTTTGGCCCATATCCCTTGAAACCATTCCTATTCATGTACCCATCCAGATGCCTTTTACATGTTGTAATTTTACCAGCCTCCACTACTTCCTCACGTACCACCCTCTGTGTGGAAAAGTTGCCCCTTAGGTCCCTTCTAAATCTTTCCCCTCTCACCCTGAACCTGTGCCCTCTAGTTATGACTCTCCCATCCCTTGCCTATTTACCCTATCCATACCCCTCATGATTTTATAAAGTGACCCCTTGTAAAGTGACCCCTTGGCGTCTGATGCTCCAGGGAAAGCAGCCCCAGTTGATTCTGCCTTTCTCTATTGCTCAAACTCTCCAACCCTAGCAACATCCTTGCAAATCTTTCTTGAACCCTTTCAAGTTTCACAACATCCTTCCTCCAGGAGGGAGATCAGAATTGCACACAATATTCCAAAAGTGGCCTCACCAATGTCCTGTATAGCCACAACATGACATCCCAAGTCCTATATTCAGTGCTCTGACCAATAAAGGAAAGCATACTAAGCACCTTCTTCACCATCAATTTTAGGTTATGAGAGCTGCTCACAAAGAAGCAAGAGGCAAGGTTACCAAATGGTCTTTGAATACAGTGTTTTATATAATACTTTTAACTGTAAAACATCCAAAGCTATCAATGAAGACTATTCACATATAAAACAACTTAATGCCAGTTAGCCCACAAGAGTTTAATGAAATTTTAATTCAAGAGATAGGTTGCCAGTCCCCATCCAGATGCCAGTCCCAATTCCTGATGAAGGGCATATGCCCAAAATGCCGATTCTCCTGCTCCTCGGATGCTGCCTGACCTGCTGTGCTTTTCCAGCACCACACTCTCAACTCCAGTCTCCATCCAGACCAATGAATGAGCCCAACTGCAGGTTCACAGGATTTAGAGGCAAGATCTGGTCAATTGGCCCTTCATGCCTGCTCTTCCATTCAATGGCATTGTAAATGATTGTGGTTTGAATTTAACGAGGAACATAAGATCATGATAAGGGAAAGAATAAGGGCTCTTTTTCCCTGTTTCCAATCTGGGGAACTGAACATGCATTTAGCACCATAATGTCAACCCTGGCTGAAATCAGCTAAACCAGCCTGGAGCACGGATGAGGCCTGTCGCATTTCTGCTGGACGTTGATCAGATTGGTTAGTGTCCCTGAGTTATTAAGTGGGTTATATATTGTGATAGTGACTGCATTACATTATTAGTTCATTCCTGGCAATACTGCTATTTGTTACAACCATTCTAGAAGCTCTTGCAGTGCACTGGGTAGTGTCCCTGTCTCTGAACCAAAAGTTTCAGGTTCCAGTCCCACCCCAGAGTTTGATGGCAAAGCAAGATGCTTTCATTGCACAACTAAACAGCTTGAATATCAATCTGCAAATTCTTCTAATATGCACAAGTGGCAGATGGGGAGAGAGGGAGCATCTGCCATCACTGTCCATAGCTTCACATATCACAACAATGTTGGGTGGGGGACACATGGTTGTTTGGACTGCCAGTGTGAATTACATTGGTGCCAACAACATGTAGTTCTCTCCCCATTTTGTATAATCTGGATTAGGAACTGCATTGTTGCCCTCCCGTTTGTGGAAATCACAGTGTTATGTGTCAAACAAGTCTTCGGGCAGACAGCCAAAGAGGTTGAAAAATAATCACCATCACATGCTGCACTTGCTCCTTGTGGTGAAATACTGTGAATTTGCTTGCCCCGAGGCTTGAGACCCCACAGCAAGGGTGACAAAAACTGTGTATCATAACATAGGGGGCTTTTTACACCTTCTCTCTTTCCACAGAAATCTGAACAGACTATTCACCTATGGTAAAGCTTGCCTTCAGCATGACACTGGTTAATTTCAGTGTGTTGTACAATGAATGGACGCTCCATTCCACTAAACCAAATCCATGGGTAACCAAAGTGAAAAATAACACTAACCCCACACTTGCAAAGTGAGTGTTGCCTCATGTGAATTTCTGTTCAAATCATAATCTTATTTCATCACATGATCAGCTTGGAATTGTGCCAATACTTTGCTTGTATTTGTTTTTGAATCACGCTAATTTTGTTACATTCTTGTCTTGTGGGATGTTCCTGGTCCTAAATAGTTGCTGTATATGCTTATAGAACAACAGTGCTCTCCAAAGTAATTATTTTAACATGCAACTCTGTTATAAAACATTCTGTAAATCTAAGTCTTCTTCTTCACATTATCTGGGGCTTTGGCAAGGGATAGCTTTCAGCCTGACAGAGAGAGAGAGAGAGAGAGAGAGAGACAGACAGACAGAAGAAGAGAAATCTACTGTGTGAGGATTAGGGAGAATGAAGCTTTTAAACTCACTGAGAAATATTGAATTCATAATGGAATAAATTATGTAGCATCTTTGAACTAACATTGACTCCTTGGCTTGTCTTCTTAAGGTATTGACTTTCTGATGTTAACTGAGCTGAAGCATACATGTGTCATCTGACAACACAGCAGGAACTTCAAGGTCAGTCATGATTCAGGTCTAGCATAATGCTGCATCCCTGTTGCATTGAGCCAACTGAAGGATTAGGAGAGTCAATGCACTTAAATTCACCACGCAAAGTTGTGTTGACTTCTCAGATTCTTTGACTTGATTTGTGACATATGGGAAACGTTACTTTGATTACGTGACCACATAGTATTACTATGTGGACCCTTTGAACTTGTTTTATCATATTCCTTTATCCACCACAGAGGACATAAAGTATTCAGGAAGTATTAACAATATGGAAGCAGATTATTTTGAACAAAGATACATTCTGGTGTTCATCGCCTTCTTCACCTGACCCCATCAACATCAACTTGTATTCCGTTCTCCCTCATGTGTTTCAATGCTGCCTACCTTACTTATTGCTTGTCATAACAAGTACCAGCTAGAAGGTGAAGCAGAGAGGTGGAACAGAGCAAGTGAAGATGTTCAGTAATTCAGTAGCCAAGGAAATCAAAGATGATAGCACAAATCAATAGCAAATCATTCAGCAAGTAAATATCTGACCGTGTACAAGGTATGAAATTCATTATTGTCAGAAGTACAAGGCAAAATACATTGAATTCTGAGTGACAATTAAAGGACAAAATATGAAGGGTGCATAGAAATATGAGAGACGGAAATAGAATTGAAGCTTTGAGAATGCATTTTGATAGAAGAACAGACAGGTCAGAGGTAACTTGCAAATTTATAGCAAAAAACAGTGAAACCTAAACAAAAATGAATCAATGGAATGAGCAATTTCAACACGCCTTGAAACAGGAGGTGATCAACTCTGTTACATTCGGGGAACTAAAAGAAAGATCGCCACAAGGCTATATCAGTTTGAGCCTTCATTTGCAGCAAGAAATCATATGCACAGCAAGTGTGGGTTCATGAATCAGGGCTGAGGTGCTTTACCCTATCTTGGGTTTTGTTTCTTTGAGTGTGGCTTTGCAACTAGGAGAGAGGAATTATTGTATGAAAGACATTCTGTTGCTGTAACTCTCCAGGAAATGTGTAACAAAGTACTAATGGATGTGAAAATGGAGTGTTCCTCAGACGGTGAACACATGGTTTAGATGAAAACTTTGCTTTGAAAGATCTGGTGGAGAGCATTCAACCAAGCAATATGTTGACTTACTGATTCAATGTAAAAACATTTTCATTCAATTATAAAAATGGGAAGTCATCTTAATATTGCTCCAGTTAATCATAATACTCAGTTCTGATCGTAGGAAACATCTCTCTAGGAAAGTCACATCGCTGACCTCTACTACCAGACAGCAAAGTTACAAATAAAAAAGGCAACCAAGGGAAACATTGCAGGGGTACCTTTTGAGTAAGCCAAGTGAAAAATGAGGCCAGAAGACAGCCTGTTGTGTAAATTAAATCAACAGTGACTCCATGAAGTTCTTCATTTTGAGTGTGTGGATGCAAAAATTGGACTTGGAAACAAATAAGAAGAGATGACAACTTTGAAGTAATGGAGCAAAAAATTCTCTGACTGGAACCATCGAATTTCAACAGTTATTCTTGAGTGTTACTGGTGATGTTTGAGGATTATTGAGAGACAGATGGCCATTCAGGGTTAAACCTCATCTCCATCTTCATTTTCAGTTTAAAGTACTTTCTTCAAGACACCTTGTTAGATATTCTTTTTGCAGCTCCTTACCAAATGTGGTTTCGCTGTATAATTAAGTATGCCTTGCTGGCGCTCTCGTAATGAGAGCTGACTTGACGTTTCAACATGGCCAGAAGCACATTCATTGGGGTGGTTCTAATGCCAAAGACCTGGATCAGATGGGAAGGAAACATGATTATATTTTTAATCCTGCCCCAGCCCAAGCCCATTCCACCCATTTCCAGTTCTAATCAAGTTTGACCAGGCATCAGATCTAGTAGTAGGAAGATCAGGAATCAAAATGTTCTAAGAAGGCTGTGTGCCTACAATTCCTCTCCTCATAATAATCTCTAACTTTCACCTCAATGATTGTTGCTCCCTATCCTAATCTTGGACTTCTACCAAACCATGTCTTCAATCCTTTATTTTGTCAGTCCACCAGACAACTTTTGACCCTAACTCTTGTAAGCATCAAAATCTTCACCCTCCCCACCATCTGCCAACCCATCTCTAATATAATCCCCACCATGCTGGAAATTTTGTCTCCTACTCCTTTTCTCAGACTATCCAGCCTGAAGTTGGGTGGAAAACCCATTGGAAACATTGCAAATCCTGGAAATGTTTACTTCTCATTTTCATCTTGAGAAATACTTCATCCACCTCTGGCATCAGCAGGCTTTTTGGCTCTGAAAATACTAGCGTCAGTGATGTGCATTAAAATGGAATGTTTGCATGGTGATTGGAAGGAGGTCAGCCTTGTTGACCACCTAATACATGAGTTCCCTGATTGGAGCTGTTAAACTGGTCCAATCAAGGAGTCTTAGCTGACGGTATCAGGGGTTCTGCTCAATCCAAGGCCTGGCTCTGAGCTAGCTGGGTCAGTGTCCATAAGACCATAAGAGATAGGAACAGAAATTAGGCCATTTGGCCCATCGAGTCTGGTCCATCATTCAATCATGGCTGATAGGTTTTTCAACCACATTTTCCCACTTTCTCCCGGTAACCTTTGATCCCCTTGGCAATCAAGAACTTATTTATCTCTATTTTAAATATACTCAATGACCTGGCCTCCACGGTCTTCTGTGACAATGAATTCCACAGATTCACAACTGTCTGGCTAAAGAAGCTTCTCCTTATCTCTGTTATAAAGGGTCTTCTCTTTACTCTAAGGCTATGCCCTCAGGTCCTTATCTCTTCCTTCATTGGAAACATTTGCCTGATGTCCACTCTGTCCTGAGCGTTCAATATTCTGTATGTTTCAATCAGGTCCCCCTTGTGATTCTAAACTCCATTGAGTACAGTCCCAGAGTTCTCAAATGTTCCTTAAATGTTAAGCATTTCATTCCTGGGATCATTCTCGTGAACCTCCTCTGGACCCGCACCAGAGCCAATATATCCTTCCTAAGATATATACAACGCACTATGTCATGTACAATGCATGTGTAAGTGAAGGGTGATTTAGTGATGGGATATCGGCGTTCGTGGTGTTACTTTAGATTGGTGTGATGTAGTGTGGTGCTGGAAAAGCACAGCCGGTCAGGCAGCATCTGAGGAGCAGGAGAGTCAACGTTTCGAGCATAAGCTCTTCATCAGGAATGTTGACTGATGCTCGGATGCTGTCTGACCGGCTGTGCTTTTCCAGCACCACATTTTTTTACTCTAACCTCCAGCATCTTCAGTCCTCACTTTCTCCTTGGTGTGATGTAGTTCAGAGGAAAGTTTCTACATTTTTCAGAGAATAATTTCCAGAACATTAATGTCAGTTCACTCTTGTCATTTAGATATGAAGGGAATCTTCAGGTAGCTGGGATAGACAAACTTGCAATGATTTACATTCTGCCAGAGGAAGAGAGGAGGAAAATGTACATGAGTTGTACCACTGAAAATCTCTCACTGTTCCCAGTGATTTTCTGAATTCTGACAACAAAATATGTAAGTGGGTTGAGATGAAGAAAAAAGCAATGTGCTATTGAGATTTGTTCTGTCAGTTTCCATTGTTGGGACAGCTGGCAATTCAGTCATTGTACACAACAGATAATTTGGTATTGTCATCCCATTCTCTCGCAAATTACATCTAAAACATTTTCACTTCAAAAATGTAAGCATTCTGATTTTTTTCACGTCATTATCTACATTTTCTCCTGTTGTCCCTTTCTGTTCTCAAGGTTTATTTGCATTTACTGACATCTATCTTTTTCTTCCAATTAACCTACGCTCTCTTTCTGATATTTATTTCCTGCAAAATAAGTTGAAGCCCTCCATGTAAACATCTCCAGGCTTCCACTGTCCACATTGGGACCCAAAGAAATCTTGCTTAAATTGGATATCCGCTTGCTGAAAATCAGCTGTCAAGGCCAGTTTCCTCTAACATGCCAATCCCTGGACCCAGAAGACTGATTTGCAACTCAGTCAAACTTTGATTCATTTCCTTACAAGGAGAAAAGAAAAGACAGCTAAACAGCTAGACTATTCCTGGTGGAGTCCCAACACACAGCAGCCTCTTGGCGAGTAAAATCTCTGAAAACCAAATCAAGCTGGCTGAAAAGAAAGAAATTCTATTCATTTTGCACCACACACACTTCCCATGAAGTATTAGTGCTTCTTAGCTCATGACTACCTTTTGGAGTGTAGTCACTCTTGTTATATTTTAAATATTTACAGCACAGAAACAGCTTATGGCTCAGCTGATGTTTATGTCCACATAAGCCATTTTCACCCATCTTCACTGAACTCTATTAAAGTAGTATCACATTCCTTTCTCCCCCAAGCACCTCTCTAGCTGCCATTGAAAGCAGCTGGGCATTTTGCCTCATTTTTCCTCTGAGAGTGACTTCCATAATGCAACATTCCCTGTGTAAACTGGTTCTTCCTAATTCCGCATTGGATTTAATCGTGACCATCTTTCATTTGTGACCATTTCATTCTGATCTTGTCCACAAATGGACTGTGCTGCACACAAATCACCTGTTTCACTTGACAACATTGGCCTGGAAACAACAGAAAATTAACCAATGTCACAAAAGGAGATGAGAAGCCACAGTGCATTTGGGCAATAGCTGGATAGATGTGGTATAACTCAAACTAAAATCAACTTTCTTTGATCTTTTATAATTTATTTCATCAATGTGAACAGTTTTGTTAAAGCGTTAGTACGATGGCCTGGCATGGATTGATAGGGAGAAATGACAGCTGCTGTGATTACTTCTCTACATTGCTTATTGGCTGATTCCTTTTCTTGTATGTCAGATGCAGAAGAATCATAATTAAATGTATAAGCAGAGGAAGAACAAAGAATTTTCAGTGTTACCTGATGCTCAGTGCAAGCTTGGTATCTGCTTATCAGAATACTTGGCAACAAATAAAATGAGAGTCAACACAGTCACCTTCAACTAGATTTGCTTTTCAAAGAGTTGGAAGTGACGTTTAAAATCTGCTCAGTCTGGATTTTTGGTTGTGGTCCTTGCAAATTAATTAAGGCAGACAAAAAGGAGATTAGCACAAAACATATACTATCTCCTGGGCAAAGAACTGTGTAATTTTTACAATGTGCAAGAATGTTCGCAAATGTCTTTGCTAATTAAATATATAATAAACAAACTGATAACAATCCTACTTGCAATGCTTCCAGAAAAAACTTATACAAGACAAATGAGATTCAAACTGGAGCTAATATTGGAGACGCCATCTTATTAACAGAAACAATATTGGAATTCCTAAAGACAGAACAAAGGATCAGTGCAAGGAAGCGTTTTCATACCTACCCATTGGGTCCAATATTTTCAGGGCTATCAAGAGAGCTGTTGGCCATTGTATTGGGAATGTTATGGAAAGGTAACAGGAAATATATTCTCCAGAGTTTGTCCATATTTTCAATAGTTTCTTTTTCCCCTGAAGCTGAGGGCTGTCAAGATTATGAGTAAGAGCATGCATTGTATTAGCGACAAGCAAATAGCACGAGTTTTGAGCTGCTTTACTGTCAAAATTCAGTATAAGAGGATGGCACAGTGACTCAGTGGTTAGTACTGCTGCCTTATAGTGCCAAGGACCCGAGTTCGATTCCAGCTTTGGGCAACTGTCTGTGTGGAGTTTGCACATTCTCCCCGTGTCTGCATGGGTTTCCTCTGGGTGCTCTGGCTTTCTCCCACAATCCAAATAAATGCAGGCTAGGTGAATTGGCTGTGCTAAATTGTCCCTTATATTCAGGGCTGTGTAGGTTAGGTGCATTAGTCAGGGTAAATGTAGAGTGATAAGGTAGGGGAATGGATCTACTTTTTGGAGGGTCGGTGTGGACTTGTTGGGCCAAAAGGCCTGTTTCCACATTGTTGGTATTCTATGATAAATCAAAGGACACTATTCTGTCCTTGTACAGGGTTGAAGTGCAACTGGAGCGCTCCATGAGTCACAGTCACGATTGCATTGTGGTAATTGCCTCAATATGTTCAGAGAAGATTCACAAGAATCTTTCCCAGTAACCATCAGATAATCAGATTGGTCTGAGGGAGCCTATCATTATGCAGACTAAAATAGCTTGTAAAACCGCTCTGCCATTGCTACATCCCAACTGAATTTCTGTGTTTATGCATTCTGCTCATTCACAGTTGCTACCAGGCAGCCGATAAAACTCCCACTGCAGTCTGAAATCCTCTTCCATTTCTAGTCATAACATATCCACTGGCTGCTGACCTTTTATTGCATCCTTATTTCTTATTAATTGTTCACCCTTCCTTTTGTTGGTATCTTCTGTACTCTTTAATTTTCCCCATGTTCTTGGTAAACCTTATCATCTGCTATTTACTCTTGTAGGTATTTAACATCTTGAATCCCACCTCAAGAATGGAATTGGATTGTGTTTTCTAAGTTGAATTTGGAACACAGTTCATTTGATTGGTTCCTATCCTGCACGTATTCTACAAGAACACTCAATTTTACCTGATTGCGCCAAATGTTTTAGTGCTCTTTTCATGTTGCTCTCTCTCTCCTGATTATATGGCTTCAAATCTAAAATGGCACAGTACAAATGGTGATGCATTGTGTGAGGTTCCATATTTTGGGTGAAAGGTTATGTTAAAAGCACTCGCTTTGAAATAGAAGGAATCGTAGGTAGAAATCCTTCTGCAGAAACGTAGCCACAGAAGTTGAGGCTCATAATCCAGTGCTGTATTTAGAGAATGCTGCACTGTCAGAGGAGCTGTTTTTCAGATAATTTGTCAAGCCGAGATCCCATCAACTCTCTCAGATGGATGCAAAAGATCCAGAGCATTATTCAAAGAAAACCAGCAGTCCTCTTACCCAGTGACTTTGCTGATTGTTATAATCTCAATCAAGAGCTCTAAAATAGATTATCTGTGGTAAATATCAGAGGCTGCTGTGCAGTATATATAAAATCACTGCCACAAATTCTATATGACAACAGTGACACCTCACACAAAAACAAACTATTTTTGTGAAGCACTTTGGGGCATCCTGAAGTTATGCAACGTGCAAGCCTTTGTTTTAGGCAAAGTTAAAAATCACACAACACCAGGTTACAGTCCAACAGGTTTAATTGGAAGTGCTTTCGGAGTGCTCCTTCTTCATCAAGTGGTTGTTCCACCTAATGAAGGAGCAGCGCTCAGAAAGCTAGTGCTTCCATTTAAACCTGTTGGACTATAACCTTGTGATGTGTGATTTTTAACTTTGTACACCCCAGTCCAACACTGGCCTCTCCATGTCATTTCTTTTAGGCATAATGTCTTCAGTATGTTCAACGGATTTCTATATCACTGGACATTTACTTGGCTTCAACTGGTGAAATACTTCACTAATTTCCTGCTTGATGCCCTTTTACAGCAGCTGCATGACTTCAACAATTGAATTATTGGGTTTAATCTACTGTTTAAATGGCGCAATGAGCCACTAAACTCACAAATACTCCAGTAAACCTAATGAACTCACCTCATTGTTACTCTCCCTGTGATCGCTACTCATTTCTCTTTCATTTTAGTTCTCATGAATAGTTTATCTGCAAATCCCCCTATGAAACCTTTACAAACATTTGGTACTTAGGGACTTGCAGTAAATCTCATTGACCAGTTTGTGCATCTCCCCAAAGTATTGTTCAGTTCACAGCTCTATTTATTATTGCATTGATTGGAACCCGATTTGCTCAAATTGACTGCTTTCTTTGTTAATACATTTCTTTTAGCAATTTGCAATGGATTTTTTGGTTGTGGAGAAATTCCAAAAATTCGTTCCATTAATTGTTGTAGTAACTTGATAAGTGATGCAAAGCACACTGGGGAGAAACATATTTTTCTCAGAATATAATTGGTCAGAGTTAGTTTTTAATTCAAAAGCATGAAAAAGAAAAAAATTGGGACGCTTGTTGCTTTGAATGGATTCTCACACAAAACTGTTTATGAAAGCTTTCTGCTTCATTTAAGGTGTTTTGCACATTGGCTGGAGGAAATGAAATAATTTGTAACTAAATCTTTTGGCCATCCCTCCTTATTGTACCTTCTTTGAATCAGCACTCATATATTCCCTGTCACTCCAACAAGGTATGAAGAGAAATCTTTACTTCTGTAAAAAGTTTCATTCGCATAGAGTCATAGAGTCATAGAGATGTACAGCATGGAAACAGACCTTTCGGTCCAACCCGTCCATGCCGACCAGATATCCCAACCCAAACTAATCCCACCTGCCAGCACCCGGCCCATATCCCTCCAAATCCTTCCTATTCATATACCCTCCAAATGCCTCTTAAAAGTTGCAATTGTACCAGCCCCCACCCCTTCCTCTAGCAGCTCATTCCATACCTGTACCACCCTCTGCGCGGAAAAGTTGCCCCTTAGGTCTCTTTTATATCTTTCCCCTCTCACCTTAAACCTTTGCCCTCTAGTTCTGGAGTCCCCGACCCCAGGGAAAAGATTTTGCCTATTTATCCTATCCATGCCCCTCATAATTTTGTAAACCTCTATATGGTCACCCTCAGCCTTCAACGCTCCAGGGAAACAGCCCCAGCCTCTCCAGCCTCTCCCTGTAGCTCAAATCCTTCAACCCTGCCAACATCCGCGTAAATCTTTTCTGAATCCTTTCAAGTTTCACAACATCTTTCTGATAGAAAGGTGACCAGAATTGCATGCATTGCAGACAGTGAGCAAAACTAATGTCATTTACAAAATATCGTGCAAGGACTGTAACAAACACTACATTGGACAAACAGGCAGAAAACTAGCCACCAGGATATATGAATATCAACTCGCCACAAAAAGACATGACCCTCTCTCACACATATCCTCACAGACGGATAAGGAAGGACAACACTTTGACTGGGACAACACATCCATCCTAGGACATGCGAAACAAAGACATGCATGAGAATTCCTAGAAGCATGGCATTCCAACTGGAACTCTGTCAACAAACACATCAAGTTAGACCCTATCTAACACCCCCTGAGAAAAGGAACAGGAAGTGACTTCACCACAGGAAATAACATCACCACAGGTAATGACTTCACCAACCCAAAGAAACTTAAACATATAAATAGAAAGCCTGAGGCCCACTAAAGATGTTACCTAATAGGGTAACAAAACATCTGGAAATTAACCTTCCAGTTCAGCGAGCAAACCTATATCCAAAACCTCAACCTGAGCTACAAATCTTCTCAAAACTCGCTAATTTAGAACACAAATATGTTGCTGTAGTTAGGTACAGGCTGCACCACTTACATGCCCCCCCGAAGCAACATTTTACATTCCCCTCTGATTACTTGTTGTGTGAAGGGCAGCTCATTTCTCTGGGACATGGCTGAGCTTTAGAAATAGCACCAGCATCAAGAATCCCAGGAAGTGCCAACAATAGCCTTACATCTGTGATTTCTAAAAACACAACAGGGTACCATTGACGCATGGAGAGTAGCTTGAGGGGAACTGAATCTCTAGTGTACAACCATCATATTGCTGCACTTTCAATTACCTGCCCCTGTGCTCCAACATCTGTGAGATTAACCAACTGCAAGAACTGTCACTCGACATAGACTTATTGGACTCTGATTTGTGTAAATTATTATCCATATCTCTTTTTTTTAAATGAACTATTTGTAATTGTTCTTCTTGTTTTATTTATTTCATCTTCTTTCTTGCAGATATTTTCAATCAGCCTGTTCAGACATGTTTTGACATAACTCTGGAGCAGGTAGGACTTGAAACCAACCCTTTTTCTCTTTCTTCTTTGTACACTTGTGTGTGTCTGTTTGTTGAGAAAATTATTGTCTGAGTTTGAGTGCTCGAATAAAGCTCCTTTTGTTTTAATCCTCATGAGATTTTGTTGTGGACCATTTAAAAATTGCATTTAGTTTGGTATGAACAAACACCAGATCCTACTTCAAATGGGCAAAATAAAACTCTGCTTACAGATGGAAGAGAAAAATAAAAAATACACCTCTCCCTTTTATCACTGACATGCCTCACTAACATTGAGGGATATACTTCTTAAAAAAGTCATTAGCAGGACAAATTGTCTTCTTGAATCGTAGAAACCAGGGCAAACATGGACAAGTAGGCACATCTCAAACACTGAAATCAAACATTTTATTGCCTCAGTCAGAAGCAATAACCCTGAGGCAATTGCCAGATTCTGTTCACTTTTTATTTAAATTCCCATTTTTACGATTATATCTCATTATTGTGGTTACTGTCTTGCAGCTAATCCTGATGTTTTGATCAAGCTTGATCATGGTAAAGTTTGTACTTTGGGTGGACATTAGCACAATTGTAGAAGGTGCAGTTGCGTTTGATGTTTCTTCTCAAACTCATTTGTATATTTGTGAACATAAAATCTTGCATAAAGCACTATAGTTCGAATCTGGTCATGGTTTTTTTTAATCTTTGCATTTAGAAAAATAATTATGTTCTCGAATGAGTGGTAACCTGATGCAGTTATATTCGTACAACTGAACTGAGTGTCTGATCTGAAAATAAAATATTGTAAGTAATGTTTCAAGTCCAGTGACCTCTTTTCAGAAGATTTTAGTCTGATTTGTTTAGGCTATCAACAGATTGTGAAGAAATGGTCACTCTGCTCATTAGAACATTTAATTTGTTATAGGGCTGTATTCTTTTGGAGGGTGCTTCAAAGCTACCACTTTAAAAAAAAATCATTCTTACTCTCCACAAATATTGAAAGTCTTCTCCCACTTCAGATGCTTCTACTCTAGGTTCAATGAATTCTATGGAGACGGTGCTCTTCGTTGGGCTAACAACTAGCTGTCAATATATTGAACCCTGCTGTGTTATTTCAGCATTCCCTTCCCTTGCAACTATTTGCCACAACTTAAAGCCAGTGACACTGTTGCTGAATTTAATCAGCTTTGTTAGTTGAACCAGATGAGTATGCTGTCAAAATGCAAATCACTGGACATACATGGTTTGTGATAATAAGAATGTTCTCATAGATTATGTGTTTGTTTGGACATGTGTTCTCCTTCAGAGAAATTGACTGATGAATGTCTGCTCAGTGCAGCATTATCCAACTCTCAGCTGTTATATCTATTACATTTTTCAGTTATTTAACTCTCTCAGCACTTAACAGTGGCTGAAATGATGTCTCAGGATCGACAAGTCAAATGCATTATGTCCTTTGAATTGTAGCAAGTTTCTGAGACAATGCAGAACCTTTGTTTATAATGTCTTGTTTACAATGATGGATAGTTAGTCTTGACTTCAACACACCCCAGTCCTCTTGCAATACATTTCAATTCAGTTCTTAAAGTAAGGATGATGAGGCTCTTACATTATTTTTCTGGTTTTCTTAAACCAAGTGCTGGTTAGATTTCTATGATCTGAGGCAACCTGCTGCTGAATTTTTACTTCTGCTGATGCTACAACTCATATTATCAGTGGGATCTAATATCCTTTTATTAATGCTGTAAAATTCACATAAACTGCCTTTGTGCACGAGATTAGCATAACCATTAGCCTCTACAAGCAAATGGGTTAATCACAAGGTTTAAAATAAAAGGGTAAATGGCTGTTAAAATAAATGAGTCAACAGCTGATTAAAATGAATGGGTTAAAACAGTGCACAAAGGAATTGTTTCATGAACACATTATCTGGCGTGCTGGAGAAAATTAAACCTTGAAATGTCATTTAAACCACATTAAAATTGATTAATACGTGGTATTAAACAGTTCAGTTATCCATCAGCAGATGCTGTATGTTTATGCAAACACAGTATTCAGGGTGTTCCAAGGCAATAATGCACAAAACATTTTCTCCAAGCTCTTTCCCCATCTTCCACAGCCCCTGTGCATTTGCATTACTGCTTGGAGCATGCAACAGATTGTGGTGACTTTATATGGTACACAGGTATTTAGTGATTTATTACTGTCTTATATTTTCCTGCCGGAGGGTACCCAGTAGACAGTGATAAATGTCAGCCTCCTGCCATTGAATAGTGATTTGAGAGTTAATGATAAGGGAGATTTTTTTTCCCTACTCTGATGGGAAAGGGTTTTTATCCTTTATGATGAAAGGGGGTACTTGGCTCACTAAATGACTTCATGTAACAAACTCTCTGCTCCTTAGACACAACCAAACAGCCAGACAGAAGAATAACACATTGTCCCTGAATTATTCATGTCACATTCACTTCATAGAATATGCAACAGCATGGCATTTAAGAGAAATAAGACTTTTATTCTTCAATTGTGGGTTATGGGCATTGCTGGCAAGGCCAACATTTATTGCCCATCCTTAATTGTTCAGAGTCAAATATGTTGCTGAGTGCCTGGAGTCACAGAGAGAGTGGACCAGGTAAGAATGATAGATTACCATCCTTAGAGGTGATTAGTGAATTAAATTGACTGTTACATTGAGCAAGTTATTTGGTCACCATTAGGCTAGCTTTTTATTTTTGACTTCTGGTGAATTCTGATTTCACAGTTTGCCAGTCTGGATAGGATTCATCCCATGTCCCCAGAGTGTGAGCCCGGGGTTCGTGATTACAACAGCAATGACATTACCACTATAAAGCCACTTCCCCTTACTTATTTAACAGAAATCAAATATAGGCACATCTGAGGTAAGGCATCTTTCTATCTTAGATCAAATACAGCACAGACCAAAATCCTTAGGCCTAACAGTTGTAAATTCTCCCGACTCCTCTGGCAGCCTGTACTCGTCTATGACAAGCCACATGTTATGCTGGGCGATTCCATTGACTGAAAGTCCATCTGCTTTGGTGAAGTAACGAGTAATCGATTTTCACCAATAGACAGCCATCATCATTTCCAATTAACAGCACTGTCTGAACCAGTGAACAAAGACTGAATTAAGTTGAATGCTGATGTTTACAAGGAAGATTGTGCCAGTCCACAAGAACTGCTCTACAATGTTGCCTGTAAATTAAACAAGTTTTTGCCAGATAGTGAGGAATAGATCCCATTTTCCTGTTCGCTGTAATTTGTTTAGAATGGTAAGTCCCTTGGGAACTGTAAGAAATGTAAGAATACTTGCTATTTCATTTCATCCCCTGATCTCTTAGGTAAAAAGACAGTTTTGATTTAAGCGAGGTCTAAAATGAAAGGACAATTTTTGGAATAAATTGCTTTAGATGACCAGAGAATTTGACAGATTTTTATTAACATTGCATGAAAATGTTTCAAAGTCAATGCACTGTATTTTTCTTATGTAGAGTAATAATCTGTGTCTTCCACTCCGAAAATGCCTTGAATGATCAAGTTATTTTATAATTCAGAATATAGATGATCAAGGGTTTATTAACACCACTGCAACCTCAAGATTGAGATATGTAACTGTGGTGGATTGTAGTATACATTGTTCATGAAAAAACACAAACTGATGTTCAGATAGATCTTGTGAAACAGCTCAAAGCCTTACTAGAGTGAATTACATTAAAATGCTGTCATGTTGCGATCACTTCCTAGATGTATAACCAAATTTGTTTTTGATGGTGATGGTTGAAGGATTCTGGGCACAACGAAAAAAATCTTCCTGCTGTTTCTCAATAAGCACCACAGGACCTTTAAAATCTACCTGAGTAAGCAGACAACAGGTTCTCTTAAAGATGGCATCTTTAGTAATGCTTCACCAGTTGGATATTGCCTTGGTATCTCAGTAGATTCTGGGCTCTTGATATAGTATTGACTAGCCTTCCTTCAGGCAGTGCCCCTCATGGGTATGAAGATGATACAAAGCACTTCATGATGAGGAAATTGGTACCAAGTATGGACTCATGAGATTAATGTGAACAGTGAGACATGATAAGAATGAACACAGGAACTTGGAGAAGAATTTTCCAAATTGGCCCCTTGAGCATGCTCTATCATTCAACAAGATCATTGCTGATCTGGCTGTGTTCCAAATTCTTAATTTCCATCTAACCCGAAAAAATTTCGATTCCCTTGCCAACTACGAATCTGTCCACCAAAACACATTCAATGATATTGCCTCCACTGGCTTCTGAGACTCAGAATTTCAAAAATCCACTGAGAGAAAATTGAAAAAAACTTCATCTCTGTCCAAAAAGGTGATTTTCTAATTGTTGAACAGTGATCCCTGGTTCAAAGTTACCACAAGAGGAAGCATCCCTTCTCTGTTCATTTTGTTAAGACCATTCAAGGTCAAATTTACATCAATCAACTGCCCGCTGCATCTTTTGAATTCTCGTAGCAGCACAGCCAGTCTGCCAACCCTTTCCTCAGAAGACAACCTGCTCATTCCAAGTACCAATCTGGTAAACCTCTGAACTGCCTCCAATGCATTTACATCCTTCCTTAAAGAAGGAGACCAAAACTGCACAAAGTATTTGACTTGTGGTCTCACCAATATCCTGCATAACAGAAGGTTAGCATCCTAATTTTATGCTCAGTTCCTGTCATAATAAAGGATAGCATTCAGTTACCCTTCCTAATTACTTTTTGTGCCTGCATGAGAACTTTTTGTGGCTCAGGAACTAAAACATCCAGATCCCTCTGCACCTAATTAACCACCCATTTTTACAGCCACGTGGAAGACATTCCATCACTTTATGATTTATGTTTTGTAGGTGAGCAGTCTGTGGAGGGTCAGGAGCTGCGTTTGGCGCTTCTGAAATCCCATTATGTCATGAAAGAAGTGCACAGTAATGTATAAGCTAAAGAATTGAAAGGAACAATGATGGGACAATGAGAAAGATTTTGCGGTGCGAATTTTGAGGGGAATGGGCTTGGAATTCTATGACATTTGGAGAAAGAAGCAAGTTTTGACAATGAAGCAAGCAGAGGTAGTGGCAAAAAATATGCCTGAGTTTGAGTAGCACAGCAAAAGGCCCAGCAAAATTGGTCATGATAACTGGAGCACTGGCTTTGCTCTGCTGATTAAAACTATGGAAAATGGTTTTAATATTTTTTAGTTTTCCTTTCTTTATCTCTCATATTTGTCAAACGTTGTTTTTCATCCCTCTACGACTTATTGTGCTTGGCTGTCATTCACCTTGGTTCCTTCTCCATTGTTGCTGTTTTGTTAACAACTCAACTTAATGATTAAAGAGATAGCCTGTTGCTCCTGTCAATCCATAACACCTCTGATGCCATGCTTTCAATTCACATGCTCCCTGAATTTGCGGCAGAGCAAGTCTTCAAGTACAAGGAGGTGAGGGAAGTAGTCTAATTCACCAAGTACAAGATGATATGTTCACTCTAGCACATTCTGCATCAGGATTTCAATGTGAATGTTCATACTTTGTTTGTCTCTGACTTCACTTTTAGCTTTTTCTGTGTCACAATACACTTTGTCCTGGAGAAAATTTAACAGCTTCTTAATTTCTTTTGTTTTTTTTATTGTTAGGTTTTTTGCTGGTGAGCCATAATGACTGCTTGTATATCATGTGGTTTCACAGGAAAGTGATATTGGGTTCATTTCAATCACGATGAGAGGAATAGTCCAAGGTTACACAAGTTTCATTTCGTCATTCTGTTTGAAATATTTGTATTCTAAATTGATTTTGCTTCTTCAGAAATGGCAAATTATTCTGCTCTGTGATACAATGAAGAGAATACAAAAGAGTTAACTTGGTCTAATACTCTCAGCTCTGTTCATTGGATAGTGCTCTACTCATTTTTTTTTTCACTGGTAACAATTGACACAATCAATGCAAATCCATTTCTGGAGTCTTGATTCTTATTCAAATGTTCTCTCTCCCTGTCTGATGCCTTGATTTTGGTTGTGAGCTTCTCTTGCTGGATCTTTCCATTGACTCTTGCCTCCTCCAGAGGAATGAATCCCTGATTAATTTCTTCAATTTATGAAAGAAAATTAATTTCTTTTCACGTCTTTGAGCATTACCAGCAGTTGTGAGGGTTATGAAAGAGGCCAAAAGATATGGTCACATTAGTTGACCTGTGTGCTGATCCAAGCATCTATTTTCTTCTCTCTAATGTCCCGAGAAGAGGGAAGTGGGTTGAGTGAAAGAGGGTTAAGTGGTTTTTTTGATTATGACCATTAAGTTCGAAGAAATGCAAAGTGACCTTTTTTTTATGAGGTAGAACAACCAAGAAGCATAAGGTAAATTGAAAGCTAAATGCAGTGGAGCAAAATTAGCTCATATTTACCATTTGGCAGTTCAGAATACACTGTGAATTTGGGTAAAGATGAAACAGTTAGCATCCTCTCTGACTGGAACAGTCTTCTCCTTGGCAGTTTTTGAAAGATGAGATCTTTGCAGCAGGTTTTTGAGAATAGAACAAATCTCGTGGGTGGAATCTCTTTGGCCCACATAGAGCTTTTATAAGGCTGGGCAGTGAACTTCCATGAGGGGTGACCTTATAGACGTTTATAAAATCATGAGGGGCTTGGATAGTGTAAATAGACAAGGTTTTTCCCACGGGATGGCGGAGTCCAGAACTAGAGGGCATAGGTTTAGGGTGAGAGGGGAAAGATTTAAAAGGGACCTAAGGGGCAACTGTTTTATGCAAAGCGTGGTGCATGTATGGAATGAACTGCATGGGGAAATGGTAGAGGCTGGTACAGTTGCAACATTTAAAAGGCATCTGGATGAATATTTGAACAGGAAGGGTTGAGAGGGAAATGGGATTAGATTAATTGAAGATATCTGATCGGCATGGATAAGTTGGACCGAAGGGTCTGGTTCCACGCTGTTCATCTCTATGACTCTATGAGTGTGTGTCAAAGATTCACGGTCTTAAGGAATGGAGGGAGGAGATTGAGATGTAGAGGGGAGACTCACAGTAATAGGAGAAAGGGACACAAGGAAGAATGGGAGCTGCATATTGAGAGGAACACAGCAGGGTAATTACGTGGAGAATGAGAAAGAGCAGGCAAATTGAATAAAGCCTGGGCATGGAATTTGAATGACAGTCAAATCAGGGAGAAGAGCAAGAATATCAAAGATGAGATCACAGCGAGATGGAAGAAGCCTATCGAAAATGATAGGTTACATCTGCACTCGATAGTAGGAAGGTTGATGGTAAACGAATTAAATAAAAAATTCACAATCGCCAGGTTCCAAAGTTAGTCATCCCTCAAAAAACTACCTTTCAGAGAATGCACAGTATAAATGGGAGGGTCATGAGATCTGCTTGCAAGTGTTCCTATTTTGGCATAAACCCATCCAACTGAGGGAATAAGCACATAAACTTAACAACATTGTTCTGTGAGCATTCAGTTAAGCAGTTGAGCACTGAGGGGAAGCACTCGCTGTAGAATACAGATGACTAAGCTCTATTAGCTTATGCCACCAATACCCCCACCATGTCCTGTGATTCATTTAACTGTGAGAAGAAGGGTGTCTAAGACTCACGAACAGTGGTGGCGGAGGTGGGAGTTATTCCACCTGCAGCCATGGACAGCACTCACAGGCCCAGATATCTGAAAGTTATAATTGAGTCGATGAAACTACTAGACAGGCTGTACATTTCGATGTTGTAGGGGTGTATCATAGGAAATAGTGAACGCCACCAGGAGTCAGATTGAGCAAGTTGCTGCATTCATGAAAGTCACTATAAAGATCAAGGTTACAATGAATTTGCTCTTGGCATGATGAGCAAGAGAAAAAAAAAACAATCATGTGTCGTGAAAGTAGAGGTGGATGTAGCAAGGGCTTTCAATGAACAGATGAGCAGCCTGATAAGGGCCCCAAAGATTTTTTGGCCATGCCATGATTGTACCAGCCTCTACCACTTCCCCATGCAGTTCATTCCATACATGCACCACGCTTTGCATAAAAAAGTTGCTCCTTAGGTCCCTTTTAAATCTTTCCCCTCTCACCCTAAACCTATGCAATGGCCATGGAGGAGAACCATCTTATCGTGGTATCATTTCATGGGTCAATAAGATGTTTGGCAAACTTCATTCCATCAGCAATATGAGCATTGCTGATGGGATAAAGGTGCAGGAGGCTAAGAAGGAGTGCTCAGCAACAACAGAACTAAAGACAAGAGGCTATGGAGCTGCAATGGGGAAAAAGCATGTGGTGCCTTAAGTGGGAAACCAGTGTCATGAGCCATGAGTCATGTACAAAGGGAGGGTCTCCAGGCATGCTGCGTTTCCCTGCAGATGTATGAAAAATAGTGCTGGAGATCCTACACATGACACAGGAAGCCAAATCCGCCGCATACTGCAGACAGATCTGCAGCTGGTCATCTTGAGGGGTAGCAAAATGTATTGGCTCTGATGATCACAATGGTGTTGCACTTCTCAGCCATCTGTGCCTTTTGAAAAATGTGTGGTATCTCTCAAACAGTAGTCCATATCTAAGATCACTGATGCCCTTCACAGGAAAGCAAGACAGCTTGTTAAGGTCACCGTGGATTCAGAGAGTCATGGTGGCCAAGCCATTGGATATATAGCCATTGCTGGGTTCCCTTGGGTACAAGAGATCTTTGACATCATGTACATGGTAGTCAGAGCTTCATGGCATTATCCAGCCAGATTCCTGACAGAAAGGGATTTCACTCCATCAATGTCCAGCTTGTTTGTGAACACAGACAACAGTTCCTACAGAAATGAATAGGTCTAGTTTTGGAAGTACAGCAAAAGCAAACGAGAGAAGATGGGGAACAGGGAACAGGGAAAATGAAGTGACAGAAAGCTTGAGTGTTGACAGCGAACAAAGAAATGGTTGTCTTCCAATGGGCAAGGAAAAGATAAGGGCATGTAAATGTGTCATGTACATTGAACAAAACTGGAACTTGAAGTAGAAATTACTTTAATGTGACATGACATAGTAACATGACAAAAATATGGTTCAAACCAGGACAAGACTGGATACTTCACATCACAGGTTATCAGGCTTCGGTACAATCAGGGTGGGTTTCAAAAGAAAGCTGGACATATAATTGAAAGTGATTAACTTCGAGGATGAAAGGGGTAGGGCTGGCCAAAGGGATGAGCTGCATAGCTCTTTCACAAGCTGGTATAGACACGAAGTTGAATGGCTCCTTCTCCCTTATACAATTGTATCCAGTTAGATTTAAAAATACTGACATTGTGCATAACTCCTATGTTCTTCAGATGTTTGATTCCCTGCCTCACCTCCTGGACTGGCTTTTGACTGACAAGTAATTTCCCCTGGAAGACATGGCTAATGACCCCAGTCATAACCCTTAGATGGATGCCACTACAGTGTCGGCTAGGCATCCATTTGCATCATTTTCAACAAACATCTTGACTTCTGAAGATGGCATTCTATTGTCTGGACCACATGGGAGGAATTTTTGTCAGAGTCTCTGGAATACTGGCTGCTTGCTGTGCCTTCCGATACTTAGCTCTGCGACTGGCTGAAAAGAGGGGGAGATGGACTCAGCTGATGAAAAGCATAGGAGGACAGTCAGGGAGTGATGTTGAGGGAGTTCATGCTGATGACGAGGATGGTAAAGAAGCTGGGGACAACTAAGATGAAGCAGCAATGCCTGAGAAAACTTGATTGTCATTGGGTTTGAAGGCAATTAACTTTACATTATCTTCATGTACAGTCTGAACTATGACCTAATTATGATGCAGAGGCATTCATGCACTTAAGCTCCCTCTGGTGATTTGGAATAAAAAGGGCTCTGTACTATTGGAAGTCTCCTGCAAAGGTGCAAGTGCAAAATTTTCATCTTGATCTGATTGGTGAAGTTTGGGCTCATTGCTGTCTTCATATGCTTCTGCTTATACAAAGTGTCTGCAGCGATGTGGGCTCTGGTGAGGTATTAGAGAGAATTGGGTGACAAGTGAGGTGAAGTCCATCTTGATGTCCTGATAATCTTGCTCTATATTTTATGTTTTTCATAAGTGTGTGGTTGGATTCTCACAAGGTAGCAGCACCGAGGTGCAAATGTGACAGGGATTAACACTCATTACATGCTTTGCTAATGCCAAGCATTCAACCTCCCATCTTAAAAAACTCACCGAAGAAGCTAAACATCAGGAAAACCTGACAAGGAAATTAGAGTGGGTACCTGGCTAGTTCATTTGTCCCCAATGACTTCCATGTTGGAAACTGGGCATCAACATTGCAGAGCACAGTTCATGGGCACTGAGCACAGACACCAGTGCCCATGGTAATTGGTATCCAATGTATGCCAGCTTGTAAAAACTCTCATTTCACATCTCTGCCCAACAGTTTCTGTCTTTGGTTTGGGTTTCGAATTTGCAGTTTTTTGCTTTTGACTTTTTACATTGTTTCTTTGATCCTAAAATTAGGCAGATTTTTCCAATGAAGCATGAGTTTGAATGAACTGTAAAGTTACAATTAGGACATGGAATATAATTTCAAGGTAGAGAATTGAGTAGATATGCAACAGGTTAAGTTTGGGTGTTGGCTCACAGATGCCTGGGTGTTCGGAATTTCCATCCATCCATTTTGCTGGAAGTCAATCTTGAAATAATTTTGATTGGGCTGAATATTTCTCTTGGATAGGATGGGCAAAACCTCTCTAAAGAAAGTCCTTAAAGGCCCTCATGAAGACATGAAATAATGAAATCGCAAATGCCTTTTTATTTGAAAAGAAGTATTGTTGTTTTTCATTTGGAACCCACTTGCTTCCCCTTTATCAGTATTTATTAAAAAGTCAAGCCTATCTGAAAGCAAAGAAATGAAAAGCAATAAAGAACTGCAAGTCGTGGGAATTATGAAACCAAAATTGAAGAGGCTGTGAACATTGAGCAGTTGAGACAGCTTTGGTAAAAAGATGTATTAATTTCTCAGGTGTGGAGTGGTTGCTCTTACTACAGGAAAACAATACTTGGCATGAAACAGAATAAAAGGAAGCATCCATGTTAAATCATGCAGGGACAAGATGAGTATATAGGGAAATACACAGATGTTAGCACATGGTTTATTTTGTTCACTCATAGCTGTGCCTCAGTGAATAGTTCTCTAGCCAGATAATATGGTCTCTTTTTGGGTACAAGACCAAATATTTGAGCACAAACATTATGGGTGAGAGTACACTGCATTGTCCGAAAGCATCTTCAATAAGATATTAAATCCCATCTGCTCTCTCAGTGGGACTTGAATAACCCGATCTATTATTTTGAAGAGCAAGAAGGTGTTAATACAAATATTTGGCTAGTCACCATTCTTCAATCAACATTACTGAAAACTGATAATCTGGTTATTGTATGACCTTGGCTGGTGGTAAAGTGGACAAGATCTTAGAGTGTGACATGGCTCAATGAATGATAAATTTCATTTTTCTTTTCATTTACCATGAACATTAGTTGCTGAACAAGAGGCTGACAATGTATTTTTGATAAGGTAACTTGAAAGAGTGTTTACACAAAAAACAAAGATGTTACAAGAAGGAATTGACACAGTCTTGTTAGAAATATCAGAAAGGAACATTCTCTCAACAACCTTCCAGACACTTGAACCTCAGAAAAGGGTCATCCCATCTCCATTTTAAAGTTCCTTGATCAGCTTGCATGACTGTAATTAGTTTATTTTTGGCAAAATTCCATGTTCATTCAGTTATATTTTCTTGAGTTAATGCCTTTTTTGAGACCCTTAAACAAGTTGTTGGCTCAATTCATTGATTTCCAAACATGGATGAGTTAAACTCTTGTGACCCACAACCACTGCTTCTGGAGTTTTCTTCTCAGCCATTCAAACCTTTTGCCCAGCCTTCCCTACTTTGGATATTGTTTATTAATAGCGCTTCTTCTGCTGTGAACTTCTTACTGATGGAAACTTTCATGTTGTCGGGCTTCTCATGAATGGATCTGATTTTCTGCGTCAATGGGCTCCTGTTGCTAGCTGTTGCTTTCAAGATGAGAGGTGGAAAGTTTAAGGGGGATACACGCGGCAAGTACTTCACACAGAGGGTGGTGGGTGTTTGGAACGCATTGCCAGCAGAGGTGGTAGAGGCAGGCATGGTAGATTCATTTAAGATGCGTTGAGACAGATGCATGAGTAGGTGGGGAGCAGAGGGATACAAATGCTTAGGAATTGACCGACAGGTTTAGACAGTACATTTGAATCGGCTCAGGCTTGGAGGGCCGAAGGGCCTGTTCTTGGGCTGTAAGTTTTCTTTGTTCTTTGTTCTAATAACAATTGTACTTTGCTCTAATGCACTGAACTATTCACCTCTTGAGTTCAAACCCTCAATTAACTGGACATATGGATACATTTCAGGCACACCAACGCCACTCATAAAACAAATTTAAAATTAAACAAAAAACATGTATCCTTTTTCACACATACAAGGGAGAAATATAAATCAAACTGAAAGCAAGGTATCATTCTTTCACTTTCAAACCCAAGCTATCTAACATTGTAGGAGTATTCTTGCTTCTGGGTTAGGAAATTCTGAGTTCAAGAGCCACTTCTGTCAGAAATGTTCCACAACATGTCTGAACAGTTTGATTTGAATACTTGTAAGGAAACCATCGTCACCTCTGGAGTTAGCTCCACATAAATTGACTACCCTGTTTCCTACATTGCAAAAGTGAATAATGAAATGAGCCCTGGGAACACCCTGAGGTTATGAAAGGTGTGATAACCCCTTTAAAAGTCAATCAGAACACATTTAGATTTAAGTTTAATTGTCATGTATGCTGAAGTGCAGGGGTATGGGAGTATAGTGAAATGTCTACAGTGTTGCCATTTCCAGTGCCATCATAGGTACAACGATACCTAGGTACAATATGTTGGGTACAAAAATTGAAAAATAAAGAAGTAAGTTAAAAAGTTCAACACTACAGCTCTTCTTAGCATCAAGTAGAAAAATAAAGAAATAAAGTTAAAAGTTAAACTTTGCAGTCCTTTCTTAAGTCTTGGGCCTGCAGACATTCTATGCTGGGCTTTCTCCACAAGGTTAGCTCTCCCCAGCACTGGGCACATTTTCACTCACACTGGGCGAAGTCTCACCCAGGATCACCAGCTGCTACGCTGCTGACCACGGCTTGGCTGTTGACCACCATTGGGTCTTGCTAATCTTTGCCGCCAACCACCAATTGGCCACTGACCGCTATCCAGGCTTGTGTTGGGCCCCAACCACTGACACTCTTCATCACCACTGCTGTCTCCAGAAGATAAGTAAACAAAAACACTAAGAAACTAAAAAAGAGAAATTAAACGAGAAAAAAAAGAAAAAAAGAAAAGCGGACAGAATGGCTGAGACCTGGGCTTAAAAGTCCAGACACTGCCTGCTCCACACCTCCATCTTAAAGTTGATTGAGAGCAAGTGATGCTTTGTCTTGAAGAGCTGAGCTCTTTGCATGTAAATTCCTAATTGGCTACATGGAAGATTATTTTTTGGTAGGTTTCAAAAAGCAGCACGGTGATTTGGTGGTGGGTAAGTCATTTTGTTGTGGATATAATTTTAAAAACAGCTGTGTTCTTGTGCAGTGATAGTGTCCCCACTTCTGAACCAAGGCACCCAGGTTCAAGTCCCACCTGATGCAGAAATATACCATGACATAGCATGGTGGCTCAGTGGTTAGCACTGCTACCTCACAACGCCAGGGGTCTGGGTTCAATTCCTGCCTTGGGTGACTGTACATTTGGAGTTTGCACATTCTCCCAGTGGGATTCCTCTGGGTGTTTGGTTTCTTCCCATGATCCAAAGATATGCAGGCCAGGTGAATTGGCCACGCTAAATTGCCCATCGTGTTGTCATGGGTAAATATAAGAAAGGAGAATGGATCTGTGTGTATTACTCTTTGGAGGGTTGGTGTGAACTTGTTGGGCTGCAGGGCCTGTTTCCGTAATGTAGGGAATCTAATCTAATCTCTGAACAGGGCGATCAGAAAGTATAAGAGAGTTGGTTTTTTTTCCCTAACATGTGTTATTTTCCTAGTTTTTCATTTAAGTGAATTCACTCATGGGATGTGGTGTCACTGGTTGGGCTAGAATGTATTGCCTATCCCTCACTGCCCTTGAGAAAGTGATGGTAAGCCACGAGAGTCCATTTAGTTCAGTTTCTGGATAACTCACAACAATGCCATTAGTTCATTACCTACCAGGCATCTGTGGTTTGACTTGTGAGTAAGCAGAATCCAAGGGAAAAGTTTGTTCAAAATATAGATTTACAATGAAACTGTTGAAATTTCTGAAAGTCTTTTGCTACCTAATTCAACAAATTGATGTTGGTCTGTTAAACAGACACTCGGAAGCAGTTAAGTGCTAGAAGTGATACCTCCTTGGGTCAGCAATAGATAGAATGTAGGAAATCATAAGTTCATAAATTTGTAAGTTCTTAAAGTTCATTTATAAAAAGCACAGAGAGCATGCATCGATTCCAAGTGAGCGCACAGAAAAAAAATGACCAAGCTATGTAAGCCTACAAGAAAGGAAAAAAACAGAACTTTAGCTCTCCTAATCTGCAAATACCAGCAGAGTCATCCACTTTGTAAGCAATTCTTGCCAAAGAGAAAAGTCAGAGCTATGAATCTCTGACGTTATTAAAGTCAAAATTAAAGACTGGCAAAAACTATCATTTTATTGGTTTCCTGTGAATTTACAACACTTCAGGGTGGCTGCAAAGAGAAGATCTGTTATATTAAGTTGATAACATTTCCTTTTTATTTGCCATTCGGGCCAGGTTTTCCAGAAGTGCTCAAGTCACTGCAATTTCTTATGGATTGAACCCAATTTCTTTTTTCTCTTTTTTTGCTGAATTCCTTCTTCACGATCTTGGTGAAGAGGGTTAATATGTTCATCTTTTTCTTAGCACAGATGATGTCTGGCCTGCTGAATGTTCTCAGCATTGTCTGTTTTTAATTAAGATTCTTTCTGCCCTGCTTGTTCCCTCCTAATGTCAACGTATGTCAGGTCATGTTCACATTGGGCCGAATCCTACTTGTTTTTTGCCCAAGCGCGAATTCTACTGAGCTTTTTGAAGGGATTCCTGTTGCAAAGCTGAATGAGATGTCTCAAATTATGTGGCCAAACGTGCCTCATAATATCCTACCCTGCCCCCAAGGTGTCCCTCACATCCGATATCTTAGCGCGTACCATTCCCAGAACTTGCATTCAGAAAATATCCACCAAAAGATCTGCCTCCCTTGCACCCGCACCATCTTTAAAGACTGTTGTACACCCGGTCAAGCTCTGTTAGACTGGAAACCCACTACATGTTTCCTGGCATTTGCCTCAGACATGGCAGGCGGACGGAAATCGTCATCAGGCTTTTGTGGACAGGGACTTGGAGGTCCTGGTGGGTGGGATAGTGCACAAGCAGAACATCCCCTTGCTCCAGGCTGTGGCAGCAGACGATGTCAGCCTGGTCAAGGTGGCCACCAGGTTACTGCAGTCTCTGCCAGCATTCCCGAGAATTTTCTGACTGGCTATGCGGGTCTCTGAGTCTTATGCATGGTAGCATCTGCTGGAAGCAGAAATGTATGCATGGATCAGCTTATGTGGAAACAATGGCCTCACTTATCTGGCAGAATGTCCAGCATTGCAAGAAGAAGGCCAATGACTCTCAACATGACATCAGATGGCATGCCATCATTTTCTGTCTGATACCTTACATTCACTCTATCTCTGCTACTATACCCATTTTGCCACCAAGGCACATGCTCCAACACTCCCTCTACTGCCTACAACATCTTTCCTCACTTGGTCTCACCTAGCCAAACCCCTGACACCAGTATCACTGCATGTCATGTGTGCTGCCTACATGCTTGTGGAACTTCACTACCTGACCCATTGAGCTGGGTGCAAGTCTCTGACATTATGGACCAAGTCAGATGCCCTCAAAACATTTTAAGAAGGTAGCCCAGACCCTAACTTTTTGTTTTTTTTTAAAGCAGATGTAATGTGGATATTCCAGGAGTGATGCAGCTGGCCCAACCACTCAGCTTTAAACGAAACAGAATTTATTTAAACATCACGGATGAAACATGAACAAAATAAAACATAATTTAGGATAATTTAACTTATTTGAAAACCCAACCCTGACACGGTATTGCAACTTAACGAGGGAGCTGTTCCAATCTCCACAACATCACATAAACACACCACTTGGCAAAAGATAAATTCAAACACAGGTTCTTACAGGTAGGTGAGATATCAAAGAGAAAATTCAGGCAAGACCTCTGTTGAAGCATGGAACCTCTTTTCACTGTAGCTGCTTCTCTAGGTCCCCAGCAGTTTTTGACTGTTTGCTAAAAATAGATCACACTAGAAACAAAAACGTGAACTGGGAAAATTGGCCGCTCCCCTGCCACTGTTTTTGAGGAGCCATTTCCAGACATATTGGAACCTCTGCCTTTGCGACCCCTCTTGAAAAAAAAACCAAGAACAACATAACCTTGTTAAAAGGGCCGCATCATCACACTGAACATGCAGTGTCCTTGCAGCACCATTACCGTAATAGTTGCTAGTGTGGCCAAGGTGCAGCATTAATGTGCAGAAGCATCCTGTTGGTGGACTGGAGACTGGCATGTATCACACTGATTGTTTGAGACTGGCACATGTTAGATATCAATGTGGAATGCGCCCTGAGGTGTTCATGCCTGGTATCCCTCATGCGGGTTGTTTGGAGCAAGCAGTGAGCTGAAGCCACCAAGTACTTGCTTTTTTTTCCCCCATGTTGAGATTTCTCAGCATCACGTTTGTCTGGCACGTTTCGTAAGATGTGAAGCTGAGGCAGGTTGAACCATTACGAAGGTACTAAACAAATTAAATTTCCCCTTACTTGCCACTGCTGAGTGAAAAACTCACCACACTGCTTTTGAAAAGCATGAAAGATGGAGTTCAACTCTGATAAGTGTGAGATACTGCATTTCAGGAGGTCAAACAGGGAACAGACAATAATTAGGAATATAGTGAGAGGGATGGGTGAAGTAAGATATATTGGTGTGCAAATGCAGTCCATGTAGCAAGCTGTACTTCTTCATTGAGATGCAACTGTATATTACACCAGTGAGGCAATAACTGTAATATTGTGTGCAGTTCTGGACACCACATTACAGGAAGGACATAATAGCTCTGGAGAAAGTGCAGAGAAGATTTATGAGAATGTTGCCAGCGCAAGGGAATTGTCGTAGCGAGGTGAAGTTGGAGAGATTGGTGTCGTTTTCCTTCAAACAGAGAAGGCTGAGGGGTGACATTGTTGAGGCACACAAAATTGTGAAGGGTGGAGATAGAATAGGCAGGAGTAACATTGGCAGTGTTCAAAACCAGGGGTCAGAGATTCAAAGTACGTGACACAAGGATTAGAGGGGATGAGAAGAAAAGCTTTTTTAATCATTGGAAGATGGGTGTCTGGAATTCATTGCCTGAGATGGTGGTAAAGGCAGAGAGACCTGAAACTCTTCGAAAAAGAACCTGAATCTGCACCTAAAGTGCTGTAAAGTGCAGGGCTATAGGCTGTGTGTGGGAAGATGGGATCAGCAAGGGTATCTGGGTGTCTTGAGGTTGACATGCATAAGATGGGTCAATGGACCATAACATTATAGTATTTCTTCCAAAAATTCTTGAAGTATTTTTTCATGCTTGTTTGTGCATGTATCTACTTCAGTACAAGGTGTTACAAAGATCCTCAGACAGTACTTTCCAAACCCACAATCACTTCCATATAGAAAAACTAGGGCAGCAGATATAAGGCAACACCACCACCTTCACGTTCCCCTCCAAGCCACTTACCATCCTGACTTGGCAATATATTGATGTTCCTTCACTGTTGCTGGATCAAGATCCTGGAATTCCCTCCATAATGGCATTGTTGGTTGTTGTGGAAATTAAATCGACTTGACTCAATTATTAGCAAGAGCAAAGAAAGGATATTTATTTTAAATCCTGCAGGATTGACTCATTACACTAAGCCAGATGCTTCAATGCAAAGAGCCCTGAACATTGTACAGATGCTTGCCTTATAGCGTTCCTTATCACACTCTCAAGGGCAAAGACTGGGGGAAACTCAAGTTGTTATCCTCTCATCCCCTGGTCCTAGACATAACAGGGTTCTTCAGCTTTCGCTGAGTTCGACTATCGCAAGGTCGAGTTGAATGTTTACAGAATTCAGAGATAAACTAACTGCAGACCTTCATCAAAACATTGTTTACAAAGCTCAGTACAGCATTGAATTTAAGAAAAGCTTTCTCTTTTAAATCTCACAGTAAATGGATAATTAATTTCACAGTAAATGGATAATTTTCAATTACATGGTCAACCCACAACAGGTGGACTGCAGCGGTTCAAGAAGGCAGCTGACCACCACCACCTCAAGGGCAACCAGGGATGGGCAATAAATGCTGGCCAGCCAGTGATTCCCACACTCCACAAATGAATAATTTTTTTAAAACTTGAGTATTCTCGTTACAATCCAACTACTAAACTTGGGTGACAATTCTGCAGCCTGAACTCGACTTGGCTCAAAGCATCTCTGACTGTGCTTCAGTTCCATTCTCCAACTGGAGCATCAATTGTCCTGATGCTATTTGCAGCCAAGCCGGATTTGAACAGATATCAGAACGGCCATTCATTTCTCAATCAACCAATATGACATAAACAGACTAACTGCAGGTCTTGCGGCATTGGTTAATATTTCGGGTTCCGTGACCCTTCCTCAGAACAGCATTTGTTCCCACTTCAACTCAATTCAGTTAAAAATTCCTTCCTAAGAATACTATGTGAACATTTCCCAAATTTCTGCAACATTTACTCTTCATCTATGTGATGATGCTGCCCCTTTAAGGTTATATTGTCCTTGTTTTTTCTCAAGAGGGTTTGTCAAGTCATTGGTGCTGAAATGGCTGTCAGACACTGCCGAAATCAACAATCAAAGGAGGCCTTTAGGTGTTTTTTTGTAACACAGTTATACAATCCAAGGGGAGTGGCCAGTTCTCCCAGTTCAGTTTTTTTTTTCTAGTTTGGTTTAGTTTTAGCAGGAGTTAGAAGCTACTTGTAGCAGAGAAGCAGCTACAGTAAAAAGAGGCTCCATGCTTCAACAGAGGTCTTGCTTGAACTTTCTTTCTGAAATCTCTCCTGCCTGTAAGAAACTGTGTTTGAATTTACCATTTGACAAGGGGTGTGTTTCTGGGATGTTACAGGGATCGGAACCACGTTGTTAACTTGCGATTTCAAGTTGGTTGGGTTTTCAAATATTTAAGTTATTCTAAATTTTGTTTTCTTTGTTTGTGTTTCAACTGTAGTGTGTGAATAAATTCTGTTTGGCTTGAAACTGAGTGGTTTGATCAGCTGCATCACACCTGGCATATCCACCTTACATCTGCCTTCAAAAGAATAAAAGTTAGGGTCCGAATTACCTTCTTAAAATATGTTGACGGGGGGTCTGGCCTGGTCCATAACAGTCTAGTTCTATTCATCTGAGAAAGGATATTACCCATTATGATCCACATGTTTGATTTGGACCTTTGTAATCTCCTTCCTTTCTGGTGTAGGGCTGGTTCTCTTCCAAGAAGGTGGATCTCGCAGGTCGAGCAGATCTTCTCCTGGGTCTTCTTTGGCTGCTACACGGTCTTCCACATGAGTCTTGCAAAGGGGATGTCTTCCAGGTATGAGCTTTTTATCTCCCTTGCCTTGGTCTTCCCAAATGTTCTGTTGTCTTAAGACACTGGTGCCATGACTTGGGTTCAAAGCATCCAATGGGATCGCACCAACACACTTCATTGTTGCCGTGCTGGGGAGGTGTAAAGTGCACGGACTTCGCCACTAGGTGAAAGTCAAGCTGCGTGAATGTCTGATCTGAACTTTGCCAGCTGATTATAACTGGTTACCCCTGACCTATCTGACCTTGGTTTCCACTGTTCTCTTTAGCCGATAGCTGAAGGCTTCTGTTTAACTTATTTTGCCTAACTTCCTGTCCAGCCCAATTTTTCCAGCTGTCGGTCAGTTTAAGAATGTCCAATCCTGGGCCATTGTTGGCTGAAACTACAAACAAAATAGTTCCCATGTGAGTTGACATGCCATCAGTTGCTGTATCTGAAAGTAACTTATTTCAAATGAAATACGCGCAGATGGCTAAGGGCTGGAATGAATTCATTTTTTTCAAACAATAGTGGGGCTAAGTTCACTTAAAGCTTTTCTTTTCTTTGGTTTGGTACAGACATTAATCTACTAGGATGAATCAATTTCATATGAACATATTCATCTGTTTGCTATTAATGTCAAACTGTGTAATTTCAACTCCATTGTATTTTGGAAAGAAGTTTAACATATTGAGCTGCAGAATTAATGTCCAACATTCAGAATGCAAGAACTCAAAAATATACACGACAAGGCTTTAGATCTTTGCCTTATTTCTTTGGGCCAATTTAAATTGCATTTGAGAAATACAGCTTAACAGCATGGTGCAATCATGTTAAAAAGAATTAATCTTGCATAAAGGACCAATTTATACCCTTGGATTTCCTCCATGAATATGAGATGCTATAAACCTATTTTATTTAAAAGAAACAGCTTAGAAAATATTGTGATTGAAGAAAATTAATGAATGGGATGTCAAATTATTCCCAGTGTCCATCTCTTGCTCATTAGAAATCGCGCACTCCTGTAATGTTTCATTTTTCTCAATTTGCTTTCACACTGTTTAATCTGAAAAACTCACGATCAATCTGTGCGTTATGAATATAAATATTTTTGTGAGTTTGTGGTGGACCATAGCCTAAATAATTACACAGCAGTGGATACGATCACATGGGGGAAGACATTTTTACATTGTTCTTTGATAAGGATGAAGTACTCAGCTGATTTAAGGAGGCACAATCTTTATTTACATATGGACCAGAAATTGTCTGGTGTGAAAGTCAGATATTTCTTTCCCACCCACCCAAAACCTGATTTCATTTTTATCTCCCTTGCCCTGTTCTTCCCAAATGTTCTACTGTCTTTGGACAATGACACCATGACTTGTTCTGAAACTGTTTGGTTTTTTGTGCAATTCTCTGTCAGATTCTTTTCTATGCACCCAGAATTACAAGGGGCATGTGTGGCACGAGAGTTGTTTGCATTGATGGAAAGTGAAAAAACCAGAAAGAAGACACTTGTTTCAAGTGACCGGCAAAAAAAATCACTGATAACAGGGTTAAGACTTGGAATGCACTGCGTAAGAGTACAGTAGGGACAGAGTCAATTTTGTGGCTTTCATGAGGAAATTGTGGATGTCAAGATCAAAATTTGTAATTCCAGCTTGGGTTTAGGATTATTGGACTCAAAGTCAGGGAGTGGTAAGTCTAAGTAGCTTTTGTTTGGGGTGTTGCATTCAGTCCAGAATACCATCCAGAAATAGAGGTTGCATTAGACCTGTGGCATCAAACTCGAAAGACTGTCTAGACGATTTGGATAAAGGAATTCCATTTGTACTTATTACAATCAGGGATGCACCAAATGAATCTATCAAATTTAATCCATTTGAATCAGCTTTGGGGCACAAGGTGAAAGGACCACTGAGATTACTGAAGGAGAAATTGGTAAGTCACAGTTCAGAATCACATTTTCAGACTATGTATCAAATTTTTGAGAAAGATTAAATCGGGTGAGTTGGCTAGACAGCAATTAAAAGGAGCACAACATGTGATGAAATGGGAAGCAGATGAGAAATCAAAAATTTGCAATTTTGCAAGTGGAGATAAAGAGTTAATGTTACTTCCAGTGCAGAAAAACCTTTAAAAGCAACACTGAGTGGGCCTTATCAAATTGAAAGGAAATTGAGTAAGGTGAATTATTTGATCAGAACACAGGATAGAGAGAAATCTCACAGAGTCTGTTACATGAATATGCTCAAAAGATATATTGGCAATGAAGGAAATCAAAAGAAGAATGTGTTACTTGTTACAACATAGAGTAAAGAACCAAGATCAGATTATTCTAAATTGGACAATGAAGAAGTTGTCAAAAATTAGGATAATTTATTGAGTTACCTTCCAGCGAACAATTGAAATGACCTGAAAGAGTTATGACAATCGCATGGGGAGATAAGTGGGAATAAGTTGGGAAGTGGAATTGTACATGATGTAGTTGTAGGAAATGCTGCTCTAATTAAGCAACATCCTTATCAACTTAACCCTCTTAAGTTGGCACAGGTTCAAAATAGACACAAAATTGAAATGAATTGCAGTGAATCGAGCTTACCAATAGTAATGTTAGCAAAATCAGATGGTATCCAATGATTATGTGTGGGCTATCGCCAAGTCAATGCAGTTACAAAGTCTGATTCATAGCCCAGTTGGAAGACTGTATTGACAAACAACTTAAAATCAAAGTTAGACTTACTCAGAAGTTTCTGCCAGGTAACTTTATCTGAAAATGTGAGAATTGCTTGATTGGCTTCAGGAAGTGGGGCTTGGTGATAAACCTGGCTTAAAGTAAATTTGCAAAAGCCTGTGTCACATTCCTGGGCCATGTTATTAAACATTGTTTTCACATCCTGTGGGTCCATCTGTCAAACCATTGATGAAGAGGGCAGTTCTACGATTCCTGAGATTGAATGGTTTTTATCGGCAGTTCATACCGAATACTAGCTGTGTTGTCACTCCACTGACTGACTTACTGAAGAAGTGCAGAAAATTTTAGTGGAAGGAGGAGTCAAAAGACATTTGACAGCCTGAAGGCTGTGTTAGCCACAGTTCCAGTGTTAGCCATACCTAATGACGCAAAGCCATTCAATGATGAGAGTGTTTTGGTTGGCAGTTCTGCATTCTTACAAGAAATAGTTGAAAAGAAAGAAAGACCAATTGGGCATTTTTCCAGAAATTTGAATGATCATCAATGGATGTACATTATTCCAAGGTTGAGAAGGAAACCTTGGGCTTGGTGTTGGTGTTTCAACATTTCAACATTTGCCAGTAATTTGTCTGAGACACTTGTATACACTGATCATAATCCCTTAAGGTTTTTGGGGAATTTAAAGGACAAAAATTCCAGACTCTTTAGATGTCACTTAATATTGCAGCCATTCAATTTGAAAAATTACACACATGTCAGGATGGGAAAACATATTTGCCGATGCATTGTCGCGACTTTGCTGAAGAAAGATGGAGATGTTCACTGGGTGGGAATAAATAGACAGAAAAAGACAGTACTACTGAATGTTTGCATGCGTAGAATCAATGTAATGCATAAGTATTGCAGTATGCTAATCATATATGTTAAGGACAAGACCAGACCTCCTCAAATCATTTCAGCAAGATAGCCTAGACCCTAACTTTCCCAGTTATTTTAAGCAGATGCAAAGTGGATATTCCAGGAGAGATACAACTGGCCCAAGCAAAATTTATTTACATATGAGAAAAGGAAACAGAATATAGAATAAAATAACTATTTAAAAACCACATCAACTCTATTGTAACTTAATGATGCTGTTCCAAATACTTGCACTATCCCCCTCAACACTCCCTTGGCAAGAAAGGTAAAATCAAACGCAGGTTCTCGCAGGAGAGAAATCAGAGAGAGAGAGGATCAGCATGGAGCTGTTTCTTTGACCAGCAGCCTTAAAAGAAACTGTTGCTAAAACCAAATTCAACCAAACCAGAGGAAAGCTGAGCTGGGAGAACTGGCCACTCCCCTTTAATTGTACAAGTTTTTTTTAAACTTGAAAGCCTTTTGTCTGAGGCAGAATAGGTCAGCAATAATCAAATTGACCCTAAGCCCATCAAACCAGACCCCTCTTAAAAAAACATACCAAGGACAATATAACCTTGTTAAAGGAGTAGCATCATCACACGTAAGACTAAGAGTTTTTACAAATGAAGCCATCTTTGTATATTGATGGTTCCATTTTTAAGGAGGCAAATGTGGCAATGCTGTGGCTTTAATAAGGGTAATTTGTCCTGGTTTCTTTTAAGAGAGAGATTGAATGAGAAGCATGGCACAGTCTGTGGTAATATAAACAGCTTGTGAGGCCTTGGGGGTTGTCAAACAAGTTGGAACAATAGAAGATGCCTGGAAGAGTGTGGCCAGCTCTCACAGACCAGGACATCTAGGTGTTTTTTTTCAGCTCTTAGATTTGGTTGTATTTTAACTCTAGTGTTTGAATAAATTCTATTTTGATTAATGTCGAGTAGTTAGACCGGTTGAATTGCAGTAAGGAAAAATTAGGGTCTCGGCTACCTTCTTAAAATATGTTGAAGGGGTCTGAGCTGGTCCACAACTGACTCTATTCCATAAAAGAGAGATCTTTTCTTTGTGATTGGTGGTCAAGGATTTATTTAAGCTGAAGACCTGACTGTTGAAATCATAAATTATTGCATTGCATGAAGTAAAGATTGAGAAGCCTACTAAGTCATTTTGCTTCATTTGGAGGCTGTTAATTGCAGAGCAGATTTAAGGCTTAGTCAGTTGGCAGTCATGTTTTATTCAACTTGTCAAGTGGTCTCTGCTACATTGCAGTACAAAATGTTACAGCAAATCTCTGCTTTTACTCCTGACCTGCCTTGGCAAAAGGCACCTTGCTGCGTTTCAGGTTCACAGTGTATGGAAGATTACAATATATTTGATTCTTCAAATGGGAAGCCATTCTTGTGCAGGAGAATGTTTGCAGAAATGTTGGTGTGTTATCTGTGATCTCTTCATGGGAAGCAATGATTTCACCTTGTAATCCCAATGACATGTCAGACTGAACTGCGATGGAATTTGATTGAATTTAAAAATTGGGAATTATCAACAAACAACTCTGAAGTGATAATGATAAAACTAGAGTTTGTTTAGTTAAATAAGATTGACTGTATTCAATTATTTTAAAGGAGGAGTGAGGATCCTTCATTTTCATTTCAAGTTTGACTGTGCTGCTTTGACTGTGAAGTGTTTTAGGATATATTGAAGTCATGAAATACATTTAAAATGGAAGTTAGATCGTTCATCTCATTTCATTTTTGTTTGTGTGATGAATGTTGTTTGTTCTATTGTATGTAATGCTATGTAACTGTTGAATCCCAAGCATTTTGTGCATCAGGAGTAAATAACACCCTGTAGGAAATAATTAACCAGCTTTTTCTGAAATAGTTTTAAATATATATCCTAATTACAGTAGCTATCTTATTATGCTGTTACTTATGATACACATGGCACAGAACAATTGCAGAAATTCCCTTGTCATGGGTCCCTGCTGTTTTCATAATCACACCTCTGCCTGTATACTCTAATCATACAGATTGTCTCCTTTTACAAGATTTTGTCTCATTTGCTTTGGGAAAAATATATAGTGGCTTGGATTTAGTGGTTGGTGAAACAAATGAGGCTATCAGTGCATGTTGTTGTGGAACAATAAACTGGACAATATCTTCTGATGTCTACATGTGCAGTGAACACCAAAGGTTGTCCTGTTTGCCCTCATCCTCCACTAACATTTCAAACCAGCACCTCATTCATAATTTTGATATTGAAATTCATGTAAAAGCAATAACATTGCAAGACTGCCTCCTGAACCACCAGAAAATCTGTGGGCTTGTCCACTGAAGTATAAGTGATTATAAATGGTGCGTAAAGTCTTAGTTATAAGCAGGCAATCTCCCTGCCTCTTAACCTTTTCCCAAACGTGGAATTTCATTCCAATGGATTTTAATTACTGTTTAATATTTTAAACATGTATAAACATTTTTCTTCCTGTGTCTTTAACCTCTCTCTCTTCATCTCATTGTGCTTTCTGCTTGTACTTTGTCACTGAATTAGATATTCTATTCTATGTCTTCTGATTGTAACCCTTTTCCTCATATGAATTCTTCATTGTGTATGATTGAAGAAACAAACTGAAACTTCCTTGTGCACAGAGGTTCTGAATCACTTGTAGAAGGCATGCTGTTGTAGTGCCCTCTTGATGACAGCAAGGTGCCATTCAACAGTCCATAAGACATTTATTGGCAGCTGTAATCGTAATGAATAGTAAGCAGTGTTCACTCACGACTGACTGCAAAATCTAACCTCTTTTGCATTTTCTCAAAATATGGTCAATGTCACTTTCCTATTAATTACTTCAACATTAATACTACCAGTAAATATTACATCGAATTAGTGTGGTACTGAGCAGCACTGACCCAGAGTTTGCAGATTCTCAAAGATAGACAGATTCTTGACCAGCAGAGGAATTAAGTGTTTCAGGAAAGTGGACATGAGAAATATTGGATCAGCCATGAAGCTATTGAGTAGCAGAGTAGGCTTGAGGGAATGAATAACCAGCTCCTGTTTATTATATTGTCTGTGATTTTAAGATTAGATTAGATTACTTACAGTGTGGAAACAGGCCCTTTGGCCCAACAAGTCCACTCAGATTCTCCGAAGAGTAACCCACCCAGACACATTACCCTCTGACTAATGCACCTAACACAATGGGCAATTTAACATGGCCAATTCACTTGATCTGCACATCTTTGGACTGTGGGAAGCACCCAGAGGAAACCCACACAGACACAGGGAGAATGTGTAAACTCCACCCAGACAGTCACCCAAGGCTGGAATTGAACCTGGGACCCTGGTGCTATGAGGCAGCAGTGCTAACCACTGAACCACCATGCCACCCTAAATTCAATCAATAGTCTGTGCAGAGTCAGCAAAATCACACCTGGGAACAAGCATATGGCATTGCCATAATTGACTCCAATATTTTGCATATACAGATGCAAACACAGATAGTGTTCATGCATTTATAAATGAATTTAAATGGTGTGGTAGGTCTTAATTATAAGCAGGGAGAAAGAGAGGACTGCAGATGCTGGAGATCAGAGCTGAAAATGTGTTGCTGGAAAAGCGCAGCAGGTCAGGCAGCATCCAAGGAGCAGGAGAATCGACGTTTCGGGCATGAGCCCTTCTTCAGGAAATCATATCTTTCATTTCCTGAAGAAGGGCTCATGCCCGAAACGTCGATTCTCCTGCTCCTTGGATGCTGCCTGACCTGCTGCGCTTTTCCAGCAACACATTTTTAGTTCTTAATTATAAGCAGGCAACTTCCCTGGCTCTTAACCTTTACTCAAGTGTGGCATTTCATTCCGGTGGAATTTAACGACTGTTGAATATTTTAAAGCATGTAATTCCTTTTAAGCACTTTTCTTGCTGTGCCTTTTACCTCCCTCTGTCCTGGGATTGCTATATTGTTCCAGTGAAGCTGAAGGTCAGCAATTGCATCTTTTGTTCAGACTCTTTTTAACCGATCAGAATCTACAAGTTCAACAGTTTCAGATCATGACCTCGGCTATATTTTTAAACAACAGATGCTGGCAATGTTTCAATTGCTTGCATCCGATCATTATCTCGCTAGTATGGAAACAAAAATACTGCGGATGCTGGAAATCTGAAACAAACGCAGAATGCTGAACTGCGCATCCGATGCTCTGGGAATACCACAACATCCACGGAGAGACAAGCAGTTTCGAATCCAGTATGACATATCTTCAGAACTGTCATTATATTTTCACATTGGAATTTGTGGAACCTATATGTGTACTAAATGGAACTATTTTTTCTTTCTTCCATAGAAACATAGGAACAAGAGTATGCCATTCAGCCTGTTTTGCCACTTATTGAGATCATGGCTCTCTATCTCTGAACTCAATATGCCCGCTTTTTGGTCCATATCCCTTTCATTTTAAGTGAAAGTGTTCTGTCTCAGATTTGAAGAAAGCCTCATGCTGTTCCCACAATCATATCTTTCATTCTTATACCATCAGCTGTTTTGCTTTTCCATCACTGCCGCCTTCCAATGTATCACAGCACTTTCCTTTATTTCCTTCAGAGTGCACGCTGATATGGACCAGGCCAGACCCCTCAAAATATTTTAATAAGGTAGCTTGGACCCTAACGTTTTCTTATTTTAAAGGCAGATGAGGAGTGGATATTCTTTGCAGCTGGTCAAACCACTCGGCTTTAAGCAAAACAGAAATTATTTAAACACAACAGTTGAAACATGAGCAAAAGAAAACAGAATTTAGAATAGCTTAACTGTTTGAAAACTCAACTGACTTGATACTGCAACTTAACTAAGGAGCTGTTCTAATTCCCGCACCATTCCATAAACCCTTGGCAAAAAGGTAAATTCAAACATGGCTTCTTAGAGGCAGGAGAGATTTCAGAGAGAAAAGTCAGCCATGGATTATCTGCTGAAGCTTGAAACCTTTTTTCAGCTTCTGACTACCTGTTCCCAGCACTTCTCTCTTCAACTAAAACAAACTAGAAAAAACCTGAACTGGGAGGACTGGCCACTCCCCTGCCATTGTTAAAGTAAACAATTTGGCACTCTGCCTTTATGACCTCTCTTGGAAACAACCAAGGACAGTATAACCTTTTTAAAGTGACAGCAATGTCACAACACTACTCACTGTCACCTCCTTACTTTCTTTGACATTTTATGTACTCAATAGCTTGTTACATCTGTAAGATGTTCCCTTTCTGAAAGGAGGTCACTGATCTGAAAAGTATAGTGAAATCTTACCACCTCAGTTCCTGTCAGAATGGTAGGACCATTTGGAACCTGGCCTTGCACAATAACGGTGACAGTCACTCTGTCCCTACTGCAAACTAATTAATATCCAGCTGGTGGATGTCCTGACCAATGATGAAAGGAAGGTGTGAAGTCCATGATTGGAATTCCAAATTAAAGTGACTGCGACATGGTTCAGAGAAGCTCATCAATGCTTGGACTTTTCAAGCTGCAGCAACTACAGGAATGGAGAGGAGACCAGGGAAGTTACCCAACCACCACCACGCATCAAGCAGGCAAGGATGGAAGTGGGTGCAGAAGTTAGCAGCAATAAATTTGGGTTCCTCCACCTGGAGACATTGCACCAAGGCAATCAGCAGCACATGACAGGTGAGTGGCATAACAATGTAAAACAGAGAAATGTACAGCCCGTCAGAGGGAAGAGAAGATCATCTTCAAGTTGAATCTTCCTTCAAGAAATAATTTGGAGATGGCACCCCTCTACACACACACACACACAAACATTCCTATGCACAGACAGACACACGTGCACACACACACTCCTACAGACATACACACTCCCACACTCACACACACACACTCCTACATGCACCCGCTCACAGACTTCAACCACTTTACACTCACACACACACACACATATACACTCTCTCACAGACACTCACAACTCCTCACCTCCGACACATACACACGCGCACACACACATGCACGCATTCACATATATGTTTGTGGAGTGAATTTGTATTTGCAGAGTTAAATTGTACTTTGCTCAAAAACTGCATTAATCCATGTAAGACTCTGTTAACTCATATTTTAGATTAGAATCAGTCTAAACATTATGGCACAGACAATGGCACACAGGGGATTAACACCTTCAACACATTATCTGGGCTGACACCGATTGTTATAGTTAACCTGAGAATGTAACTTTTAAAAAAAAGTTTTGTGATTTACATATGAAACAAGTGAAACTAACATGGTCATTCTAACAGATGAGAGACTTGACAAACAATCAAGGTTTTTTTCAATGTATAATTTCAGTTACATCACACTGTAAACTTTAGCTATAAATTCTGTGTCTTACAATTGTGTACTTCACAACCACCACGAAGGAGCAGTGTTCCGCAAGCTAGTGCTTTCAGTTAAGCCTGTTGGTCTATAACCTGGTGTTGTGTGATTTTTAACTTGATACATCCTTCAAGAAAAGTAGCAATGAGTTAAACAGCAATGTAAAAGCAAAATACTGTGAATTGGAGAAGTGTGAACTGGAGACAGAAATGTTGGATTTTCTAGAGAACTATAGGGCATAGATTTAGGGTGAGAGGGGAAAAATTTAAAAGGGACCTAAGGGGCAATTTTTTCACACAGAAGGTGGTGCGTGTATGGAATGAGCTGCCAGAGGAAGTGGTGGAGGCTGGTACAATTACAGCATTTAAAAGGCATCTGGATGGGTATATGAATAGGAAGCGTTTGGAGGGATATGGGCCGGGTGTTGGCAAATGGGACTAGATTTGGTTAGGATATCTGGTCGGACCAAACGGTCTGTTTCTATGCTGAGCATCCCTATGACTCTATGACTCTTTTGCAGAGAAAATAAGAGATAGCACTTGAGGCAAATGGTCTTTATTCAAAAATATTTTGCTTATGGTTGTGTCAGGGTGCTTACACTGTGATGTGATAAAGATATCGATCAGAGCAATTGCACCCATCCAGACGTATTGGCAGGATGGAGGGACAGTGTGGAGGTGCACTTTAAATCTAAAAACGTTTCGCACACAGCAAGTGTAGTTCTTTTGTCAGTTGGAGGTACATGAGCTGCAGGCGATCGTGGCCCAGGGAATAATTGGCTCATCATGGCTACTGGCACATAGGATCTACCAATTCTATCCTCACCTGATTGAAAGCTGTGGCAGATATCAGTGGAAGGGAATCAGGAGCGTTGAACTTGCCTTTGAGGTCCTCTGTGATTCAGGACTGAATGTAAAATCCACCTAGAAGTGCTTCTGAAACAGGCAACTTGGCTCTGGGCAATAAATTAGTCAGAGGGAGCCCATTGTCTGCTTCTGTTTCTCTTGCTGTCACGATTGTTAATAGAAAATATTAATTTATTGTTTCCTGTATTTGTGAAAACACAGCAAAGTGTGTGTGAGTTGCCGCAAGCTGGTGCCATCTTAATTATGTGAATCATAAAAAGAAATAAATCATATCAAGTTGGGACAGATTTAATTTTTTGTTCCATGCACGGGGGCTTCTTAACTTCCTCAGTGGCTATGGGACATCACCACACTCCGCAGCTGCCAAACCATTCCCTGAGAACGCAACACTAAGGAGGAAGCTGAAGTGGCCACTGCTGACTGGACCCAGAACGTCACTTCTGCTTAAGCCTTCTCATTGCCGTCAACGCTCCAGCCACTGCCATAGCCAGGAAACCATCGCAACTTGCGAGGGCCAGGGTCCATCTGAAAATCCGAGAACCAATTCACTGTCCAAATTAACTCCCAAAGAATGAGGGATCATTCACTTGAGAGAACATTCACTCGACCACTTTTGCAGATGCAGCCAAAACACCAGAGGGAAAAAGAATACACCCCAATCATCAATGATGGGGTAAATTGCTTAAGCCACAAGCACTATGGCCACAAGGAATGGACTGGATCTGCTGTTCCACAGCTCCCCGCAAACTCTCTCCACCACTGCTGCCACAGAAAGAAGAAGAAATGAAATTGATTCAAAGTGAAATGAGGAAAACAAATAAATAAAGAAAGAAGGATATGCTCACCACCTACTCTGTCGCCTCTGCCATCTTGATTTATTTTGACATTGTATGATTTATTTTTTATTCTTTCAGAGAGGTTCAGGGAAGAAGATTTTTTTTGCCTCCTGAACTGTTCTTTTATTATATTCTAATGGTTGGAACCTTCAGAAAATATCATGAGGTTTCAGGCTTTTGATGACTGAAGTATTGCACTTTTAAATAACATCTGCCAATTATCATGAAGCAGTCCTGAGTGTTGCAGAGAAGTTTCTGGTGCACTTAGTTCCTGCCTCCATGCCACCACTCCCTAATTAGAGGAATGTGTGATTTGGAAAATTCAGTTTATTGTTGCACAGTGTAATTTTAATTCGTATTTCTCTGTCCATGAGGTTTATCATGCTCTCTGCCACTTTCTCACTGTCAATTTTGTGACGATGCTTCTCCTTTCACAAGGTTATTCTGTCCTTGGTTTTTTTCTTGAGAGAGTTTGTAAAGACAGAGGCATCTGAACTGGCCATTTTAATAATGGCTAACAGATTATGCTTAAATTAACAATCAGGAACAGTTTTCTTTTTTTCAAATACTTGTACAATGAAAGGAGAGTGGCCAGTTCTGCCAGTTCACAGATGTTTTTTTTCTAGTTTTGGGCTAGTTTAGCTGGGGAACCAAAGAAACAGATCCATGCTGATCTTCTCTCTCCCTCTTTCTCTCTCTCTCTGCAATCTCTGTCCTGTAAGAACCTGTGTTTGAATTTACCTTTTTGCTGAGGAATGTGTCATGGGATGTTGTAGGAAATTGGAACAGCTTTTTGTTAAGTTGCATTTTCATGTTGGTTAGATTTTCAAATAGGTATGTTACTATAAATTTGCTTCTCTTTTGTTCATATGTAAAATAAGTTCTGTTTTGTTTGAAACTGAGTAGTTTGACCAGCTGCATCGCTCCTGGACGATACACCTGCTTAAAACAACTCAAAAAATTAGGTTCTGGGCTACCTTCTTAAAACGTTTTGAGGGGAAGGGGCATGGTCCATAA